>NC_070629.1:29844280-29862444 GCF_947347685.1 Pleuronectes platessa
ACTAGTAGGGTCAAAAAAACCACTAGTTTACTAGTAAACACCTATTTTGCACCTTACTAGCAAACTAGGAGGGTGCAAAATGTTTACTAGTAAGCTAGTGGGCTTGAAATGGGCACAAGTTTACTAGTTGCAGTGTTTTGTGACCTTACTAGCAAACTAGTCAGGCTGAAAGGGCTTACTAGTAAGCTAGTGGCAGCCAAAATGCCGACTAGCTTACTAGTGGCACTTCTGGACACACATGCTAATGAGGGGATTCAATTTGAAGCTTCCTATTGGCTCTCCAGCAAGAGCTCCAGCCAGCAAAATATTAACCCTATAAAGCCTGGTGAGGTTTCACTGCGGTGAACTGCAGCTCCTTGCTTACTATCCAAACAGAATAAACACGTACATGTGTGTGTGCATCAGATTCATTATTGTTTTTGAACAACAATGAAACAAAGGTAAAAATGTTTAATCTATTAGGTGACAGGGTTTTCAGTCCGTGAATCCAATAGTGTTCCCTCCTCTCGCTGGAAAGTGAAACATCCAAGCTTCCTCCTCTTGAGAGGAGCGGTAGCGTCTCAATCCCGATATGAATTACTGGCATTTCAGCAGCAGCACAAACTGCACTGAAATGATCATCACTAAACACATTACAGGTGTTAGGGTTGCCACCATTAAGGGTTGAATAACCGGGCAGCGATATCCTGGTTTCACGGAGGAATAACACATGCAGGAGTGGAAGTGCTTCACTTTATTGGGCACGCTCCAATCATTTCATAATAAAGCATAGACTTCAGTATAAGGGTACATATTAACAGAAGCCTAACAACAGGTCTAGGATATAGCCCCCTCCTCCATTAATGTTTTGATATTTTCGAGAGTTGTATAATCTCAGGACTCGGGAGCCTCGGGAGTGGCCAGTAGTCCAACCCTGTCTCTTTGAAAACCCCACATCAGTAAAGTCCATTTCAATTTTATTCTGCTACAAAAAACAAAAAACAAAATGATCTGAAGGTGCAGAAATGAATTAAATACATGAATATTCCATTGTAGGCCCACTGAGGGTATTATTATATTATATTATGAACAACTAATCTGACTAATGTTTGGAGCTCAGTGTATGTTGTCCTGCTGCAGAATTTACTATCGCCAGTAGATGGCAGTGCTAAATGACCTGAGAAGCTTTTCTTTACTACTTTTCAATTGAAAACTTGCCATATACAAAAGAATAAGGCAATGACTAAATTAGTTACAACATACTGCATTCACTGTTCACAGGAATTACACATCTGTTAACATCCAGAATGTTATTTCACATATCTAAGGATTCAACCATTTACTGTATCAAAACACATGAGCACACAACGTGCTTCTATTTTTTACCTATGCTCCAGAAATATGGAATTCCATACCTAACCTATGGCCACAGGAGATGCAAGCTCTGTCAGAATTTGAAAATGGCAAATGAAAGGTTATTGATCAGCTGTCACGCTTCCTAAGCAAGCTTTCTTATCTGTTACACATTTTGTTGTTCTTATGTGTTTCTACGTTTCATTTCTGTCTTTTACTTATGTGATTTTTGTTAGTATACCTGTTCTTGCTATTTGCTGCCTCTTTCGTTTATTATGAATTGTATTGCTTGGTTTTATCTTGCACTATTTGCACCCGTTTTTAATAAGTCTGTTTTTATTTTTAGTTGTTTCTTCACTTTATTGTAAAATACTTTGAGCTACTAATGAACCCTAATGAATTTACATTTAATCAATTGTAACATTTTAGGCATGGCTGCTAAAATAACTCTCACATGCCATAAAAGAACATTGCTAAAAGGTTTAGATCATCACAATTCAGAGCGGGCACTTTAAGGCTTTGAAACACAGTTTGAACCCTGACCAATCAAAATCCTTGTCCCGCCTGCCTCATTTGCTTACAGTCCACTAGTTTACTAGTGGACATTTGCGCCCCACTAGCTTACTAGTGGCTGCATTTGCACTTTACATGTTAACTAGTGAGGCATAATTGTCCACTAGTAAACTAGTTCGGGTCTGTTCGACCTTACTAGTTAACTAGTGCGGCTTAAAAAGAGTCACTAGTTAACTAGTAAGAGCCAAAATGTCCACTAGTCACACTAGTGAGGTTGTTTTTTTACCTTACTAGTAAACTAGTGAGGCTCAAAATGGCTCACTAGCTTATTAGTGGAGCCTAAAAGTCCACTAGTAAGCTAGTTGGGGTCTTTTTGGCCGTACTAGTGAGCTAGTCACAGCCACATTATTGTACTAGTAAACTAGTAAGGTCCAAAAAGAGCCACTAGTAAACTAGTGGCCCTGATATTGCCATCACTAGCTTACTAGTGGAAGACATTTTGTCTCACTAGCTCGACTCTGTATAAAACATGTAAGGACTTTGACCGAGCATGTTGAACATTTTTCTTACATGTTGGCCATTTTCTTCAACTAGTTCAGCTTTGCTCAGAACTAGTGAACGAATGTGCGCAACTAGTAAGACATCTGATCGACATGTTGGGCTTTATTTCCAGCTAGTTGGCATTTTGGGCACACTAGTTGACGTTATCATCTTACTAGTTTGACAAAACTGCTTACTAGTCGACATGCGCACATTAATGCTAGTCAAAATGACTAGCATTAATGCTAGTCATTTTGGCTGCCACTAGCTTACTAGTAAGCCCTTTCAGCCTGACTAGTTTGCTAGTAAGGTCACAAAACACTGCAACTAGTAAACTTGTGCCCATTTCAAGCCCACTAGCTTACTAGTAAACATTTTGCACCCTACTAGTTTGCTAGTAAGGTGCAAAATAGGTGTTTACTAGTAAACTAGTGGTTTTTTTGACCCGACTAGTTTACTAGTAAACATTTTGCATCTCACTAGTTTGCTAGTAAGGTCAAAATAGGCTTTTTACTAGTAAACTAGTGGGTTTTTTGGCTGCACTAGTTTACTAGTGTGCATTTGGACTCCCACTAGTTTACTAGTGCAGAAAATTGGAGGCCACTAGTTTACTAGTAAGCTGAATCCATGTTTGACTAGCTTACATGTCAGAGCTTTTGCAGCTCACTAGTAAGCTAGTAACACTTTCAGCATTACTAGTTCGGTCCAAAGGGCAACTAGTGCAGCAAAAAGCCCACTAGTAGAGACTTTGGCTCTACTAGTGCGGCACACAGTGTTACTAGTAAGGTTTCTGTTTAACTAGTTGAACAAAAGTGCCACTAGTTGCTGAAACAGAGTGACTAGTACGATTTTTTGTTCAACTAGTTCAGTAAAATGCCGAACTAGTGCGACCAAATGTCCAACTAGTGCTGACAATGACCGAACTAGTGGAGGGGACTGAAACTTGATATCAAGGATATGGAATAAATGCTCAATCGGCTTGCCATACTGAACCGAAGTTTGAGCAAGAGACAAGAAATCACCGGTGGTTTGGTGAAGCCCAGGGTGGGAGGGGCAGGGGGGACTCGAACCCACGGGAGCTGCTGCACCGACAACCTTTTGTTGGACATGTTTCAGAATCGTCCAAGCGGAGGCGGGACGTGGGGGGGGGGGGGGGGGGGGGCAGGTCCTTGTCTCAGTAGATTCAACAACACGTTTTCTGACCTTTAAAGACCTTGAGACAGTTTCCTCTGCTTCTCTTTCGTCGTGTGGTCAAACATTTCATTTCTCTCTGTGTGGGAGTCGATCAATCTTCAGCTACAGGTTGTTCAGAGTGTGGATCCTCACTGGAGGAACCAGCGTCTCCTCTGCACCGGGCTTCTGGTGGAAGGTAAATTACAAACTAATCATTTCTTGAGCTTTCGAGTTGATTTTCTTACATTTTCACTCTTATCTCCTCCATATAAGGATCTGTTATGTATTGTGTATGACTTTATCGGAGGGAACATGTTTCCACCATTCCTCCAGATCTATTCTCGGAGATATCTTTCCATATGATCCTGGTCATTCGTGGGAGAGAAGAAGAATAAGGGTCATCACTTGCTCCCATGCTCCTTTGAAAGTGCTCCTGCTTCTGAAGGGATGAAAGACAGAAATGATCTTCTGCTTTCAAAGCGTTACAGATTCCTCTCCCTCGTCCATCAGACCTCGGAGAGGGAATCTCTGCCTCCTCCTCCTCCTCTCTGAAATAAGTGGACGCCATCAGTGGCCAATTCTGTGACCCACTCGGAGCCCCCCCCCTCCCCCCACGGTTTAGGGCACATCAGCCTCCAGTCAAACTGCTCACATATCCCCTCATGGAATTCCCTCCTTGATTCAAATCACTTTGGATTGAAGAGCCGCTCCACGTCGGCCGTCTGTTCTTCACACTATGAGGATCCTCGACAGAGCAGCCATTTCCTTCAATGAGATAAGCCCTTCTTCCTTCTTCCTATAGAATCCTGGTATCTGCCTGCATGTGTTCTCATATCAGCACTAAGCAGATGACACCCAGCTACACCTGTCACCCCCCCCCACCACAGGACACCCTGCGTCCCCGTGCAGATACCACGGCTGAGGGAACGTCACCTCTCACCGCTCTGCTCTCCCACTGAGCTCTTTGTCATTCCGACTGATCAATTTCGGCAGCACCATTGCTCAATAGCTCATTATGCCCCCCCCCCCCCCAGCTCTGGGTAATGACCGTGGTTATCTGCCACCTCACAGTGGTCCCTCCGCCGCTCGGTGACCTCGGCTCCTCGCCGCTTGAAACAAAGTCAAGAACCTGATGTTTGCTTCTGCTGCTTCTCAGACACTTCATCCAGCCGAGGAACATCTGGCGTCCTTATCATTATTACAGGTAATCATTGTTACATTTTACATATGTTCAGAACCGTGAAGGTTATTTAAATACACAATTTGAATAACTCTGCGGCAGCTGGGTGATGATAATTACCTCACATATGAACTGTAGATACGAGGCTTGAGGCACTACCTGTGGAGGATCAGTCTCCCTGTGGAGCTCTGTAATCACCTTTCTTTTGTTGTAGAGCAGTCACTCAGAGTTTCCCTCTGTGCCCTGCAGGTCACTGAGTGCTGTGAAAGGCGCCGATAATAAAATTCATTATTATTTAATATAATTATTATTAGAAAAGACCGATTCTGACGTCTTTATACATGGAACTATGACTGGAACGAGCCGGATGCCACATCGTCTGTTGTTCGGACTGAGAAGCTGAGGACTTTTGTGTTGTGTGACATTCTGTGAGGCGTTGGTGTCGAACATGACGGAGCTCCTGTTGCTCTGGAGAGGCCTAGAGCAGATCATTCTCCCTCCAGAGATGGATTTGACCAAATTCATAAAAAATGAGCCTCCAACAAATCCACTGAATCTATTGTAGATATTACTTTCTGTGTGTGTGTGTTTGTGTGTGTGTGTGTGTGTGTGGAGTTGTGTAACCTTTTCTCAAACTGTATCTCAACACTCCAAATAATATTAACATTTAAGTCAATGCATTTTAGTTATAAGACGACTAAAAACACGCAAATTTAAATCTCTGCATGTGAAAATAATCTGTATTTACTGCTTTTAAACAAAAAACTTTCAATCAAACTTTTCAAGGCCTTTTTGCAAATACCTTTATTAAAAAAATATATATATTTAGATTATTATTTGATAAAAAGCATTGATTTAGTCACAGTTCTCTGCTGCTGCTTTGTTTCTGGTCACCTGAGATCAGTTTTCTGCTTTTTGACAAAGCAAAAGATGTTGTTGATTGTTTGGGAAAGGTCATTTGAAGGTCGATGCACCACAATCATTGGAATTGGTTCCACCCCCCCCCCCCCCCCCCCCCCCCCCCCCGGTCACATCAGGAGTTCAGGAGTTCTTTCCAGAGGCAGCGGATCGACTCAAACCCCTTCAGGAGGAGCAGGAGGAGAATCAGCACAAGTTCCTGAGAGCTGGTTGATTTACAAACGTTTTCAGTGCCACACACGAAGGTACACACTAACACACACACACACACACACACTAACACGCACACACCCAGAGGGAGGAGGTTTTATTTCCAGTCACCTTCTAACTTCAGGGAACTTCTCCAGTTGCAGAGTGTTGCATGATTCAGGGACTCGATCTCACTGGAAACCAGAATGTCACAAGTCTGAGTTCAGCGCCCGACTTCTTCAAACCTCGGGGGATCGTTGTGTTTCTCTCGTCTTGTGTCGATTCTTCAGAATTATTCCTCCTCGTTAGTGAGTCGTCCTCAAACTCTTCTTCATCATTCTGGCACTTCTCATAGTTTCTGTGCAGAGATTAAAAACAATCAGATAATCAAACTGATCTGACAGGACGGTTATTATCGTCCACACCCTGTGCTGTAGTTTGTCCTGTCGCCTGTTTATTAAATTTGTATTAATATTGAATGTATTGTGTGACCTAAAATTCAACTCTGCATCTCCCGGGGACAAGTTTCATTTATGAAAAAGACTTCTCTGGCAGCAGATGAATACTTCCTCTGATAGTACAGTAAGTATTTCTGGCCTCAGGACAGTGAATCTGGGCACGGTGGCTTTTATCAGGATATAAAAGAGATGGCTGTGGAAGATGGAGCTCAGAGGAATTCCATGTATTAATCTTCGTTACTTGTTTGTGGAGATAAAGTCTTTGTTTGTTTAGTTTTGGAGGAAACTGCTTCACCAGACTCTAAGAACAGAAATAGTCTCACTGCTTGCTTTGGGGTTTTTCCTCCTTGAGAAGGAGAGACAGCTTCATTTCCTGTAGGGGACAGTTTGCATTAGCTGCTGCACCAGACCCACGTTCCAGAGGGAAATCACAGCGACTGCAAATCCTATTACCTCAGTGGACGACCTTCAATACGTCAAAAGGAAATATGGTCAAATGAAAAGTGTACGTCTCGGAGAATGTGTTTGTTTACCTGCCTGATAGAAGAACTGGCAGCAGCACAGTGAGTTCCACAGAACAATTGATATACATGAGAATACTCTGCTACAGGTTGTTTGTATGCATCTATGCATCCCACGTAATTACAGGAATCCAAAGCCGGACTTGAACTTCAAAGCTGGAGAGGTGGGGTGGGGGGGGTGCTCGGGGTTAATGGACGCCCGAGTGATTCCACAGCTTATCCAGCAGGTATCAGGAGCTGCTGGGAACCTTTTGAAATGCAAATGTGGACGTAAAAAAAAAAAAACCCAGGCCAATTAACAAGTGAGAGCTGAATCACACGAGCCCCCCCCCCCCCCCCCCCCCCACACACACCTCTGATCCCATCGTTCCTCTCCTCCCCGTTGCAGCTGCTCCAAAAAGTAATATTCAGAAAACACGCCACGTCTTTTCTTGCTTCGGTTTTTTTAAAAACAAATTCCTGGCGAATACAAACAATATTGTTATTCTGGAGATAATTAAACTGTCAGTCTCGGGATTGCAAACACAACCAGCGTGTCACAGTGGAGGAACCTGAGATGCAGCTTAAAGAATTCCTCCGACAACACACTGACTGATCCGTTGTTTCAAGGAGACGCCGGAGACATTGTCTTATTTTTAGTTTCTACTTTGGAGCCGAGGAGGCGTCTTCGCTGGAGGACTGAGGAGGCAGCTTGCCTCACATGGGGTTGTTTGTGAAAACAGTCTCTGAGGCGGTGACAGTGATTTCAACCTGTGTAGATTCAGCCCGGGGGGGTGGGGGGGGGGGGGGATCCTGCAGCGTTCAGCCGTATGAAGCCGAAGCTGCAGAGACGGATTTAAAAGGAAGAATAGATTTAAGGAAAAGCTTTATTTTGTGTTTTATTACCTGGGTTGTGCTCTTATTTGTTTTATTCTCCGACTGGAGTTTGGACGTCAACACATTCAAGGAAACGAGAAGCAAATCTGTTTATGATTCATATCATCAGCTTTCAGTGCAAAGTCATGTTCCACCTGATTGTTCACCTCACGTTACTAACTTCCTTCTTCTTCTTCTTCTTCTTTCCTCCTCGTCCAGGTCGGATCAACATTCTATTGTTTACTTTCTTTCACAAATTCCATTGAAAATCAATCATATATGAATCAGGGGCCATTGTCAAAAGAATAAAAATTACTGCATAACTGTGAAATAAAAATAAGAAATACCGTCTGCAGGAACTCAAACTTCTCTCTGAATTCCTTTTGAAATGTTTATGCTGGAAAAATGTTTTAAAGCTTCAGGAGTGAAAATCCGCTCTCTGGTTTCATCATGAGTTCAGTCTTCATTTTTCATCCTCGTACTGAAACTGTTTGTGTGTCAGATAAACTTTATGTGTAGATGTTTGAAAAGTACCACTGGTACTTCATGTTCACAGGAAGCAGAACTTTATATTTATTTGTTTGTGGGGCGCCAGACGATGATGAGGTGTTGTCATTGTGCAGACTAGAAATAAAGTTCTCTCTCTTCACATCTATAGAATCTTTAGAGCTAACGAGAGACACACTCGAAGATCGAACACACAATGCGTTGTGTTGAAGCTGCGCGTGGGAAACTGTCAGTGTGTTAAATCATCACGTTGTCGTATCGGCTGAAAACAGGGATTTGAAACAAAGGACGGACGTGAACTGTTGATTCACTCGCTTTGTTCTCTCCTGTTCCTGTGTGTGTGCGTGCGTTGTCGTCTGATTGTTCAGCAGCTCTGTGTGTGTGTGTGTGTGTGAGTGTGTGTGTACACTAAGTGCTTAACATAATCAAGCTGCTTTCACACTGAGGACGGTTGATGAATATGCAGACGCAGCCTTTCACCATGTTCCTGCTTCCAGCTGAAGTCATCACTTTATTCAGGACGCTGCCTCCGTCTCGCTCTGGACGACGTGTGAGGACACGTGTCCCTCAGCCGGTTGGACTTTAGCCTGCAGAGCGTCCTTGAGGGACGGTGTACGGATGTGAGCCACTTCAGGCGATAGAGCAGCTCCTCTGCTTCTGGTGAGGTCCGGACAAAATGGATCAGAGCCTCAAGGGGCCACTCGCAAAATACCTGTTGCCCCAAATATTACAAATCAAATGTTCCTCCTCCGTGTGGTGCTCGGTGCAGCTGGTGTTTCAGGGATTGGTTGAGGACGACTCGGTGTAGATTCCTTTATTTAAATGGGGAGAATATAAAGCCCTTCTATTCCTTCATAGCTGTCGTACCTGACAAAGATCTTGAATATCATTAAATATGCTCTTTAAACCTGGAGAAAACTTTCCTTCCCCCGCTCGTGTCGGAACACAGCGACAAAGTTTTACAGAAGTGAACACACAACTCAACACAAAGCCCCTCGAGCACTGAAACCTAAGATTCATCCGGTGACACCGAACAGATCCGGGATCAGAGTTCAGTGAAACTCTCCCTCGGTTTGACATCAGCTGCTGAGTTCAGACCAATGAGGCGACAGCTTCATCGTCTGCCAGCCAATCAGGACAAACACACTTCCACACCGACCCGTTACATCAGAGCTGAATAAGAACACATCGTCTGCAGTTAACTTTCATCTCAGTTTATCAGTTTATCAGTTTTAATACTTTGCTGATTTGATAACCGGGTGTTCTCTGTGGTTAAATGGATCCGTTGGACCCGTCTGGGATCGATCCCGTGTCTCACAACAATAACTCTAATATGAATTCCTCCAAAAGGAGAATCACAGACTCCGACTGGAGGCAGAATACAAAGCTCTCGAGTTAAAGGGGGGGGGGGGGGGGGGAGAGACGTGTCAGGGGAGCGGGATTTTCAATAACCGTGAAAAAGATGAGGAACGGCCCAGATTGAAACTCGCCTTCTCCAAAAGACTCAATTCAATCAGATGATAATAACGCCAGGGATCCGTGTTAGAACCGAGCCGAAGGCCTTTCCCGGTGAAACCGCGTGAAATTGATTCTTTCTCCACTAAACGCTTCTCAGAAATAAAAGCCTCGTCCGAGTGGAACTGATGGAGGCGGCTTTTCACGGCGTGATGCGTTTCTCAGATTAGAGGACGCTGTTTTTCCAAAGGCCAGAGTGTTATTGCCCGGCCATGCAAACCAAACATCCAGCTGTCCAGACGCCTGCGTGTTGACTGAGAGTCAACACATCAGGGGAGGGGGGGTGGGGGGGGGCACCGAGGTGCATCTGCTCGGAGACGTTTGGAGAGGAGGTTACCTGGAAGTGAGTTTCACCCTCTGAGCCGTGAAGCTGCTCCTCGTCCCCGGGGGGAGCGGGGGGGTTCAGATCCCCTCCCCCCGGTCATCACACTCGACCCGTCACACACATGTCCCGCTGGACGCCCCCCCCCCCCCCCCCCCCCTCTCTGGTCCACAGGAGTCTGAACACTCGGCTCATTGTGCACAGTGTGCTGCTGCCGCCGGTTTGGTTTCCTGCAGCTCGGAGCGGGGGGGGGGGGGGGGGGGAGCTGAAGAGGGTTTAGATCAGAGGAAGGTTTCTGTGGTCGGTTCACGTGATCACGCTCACTGTGCACGTTACAAACACACAGAGAAGGTTATTCCTTTACGTTCTTATGGAAGAAATCACAAAGGTTTAAATTCATGTTTTAATTCTCTTGATGTTAGTCTCTGCCTTTGCACATTCAAAAACAAAAGATGAAATATTATGACTGAAACTTCTATTTTGCACATGAGTTACAGCATGCTAAGCTTTCTGTGTGTGTGTGTGTGTGTGTGTGTGTGTGTGTGTGTGTGTTGACATATCCAAGGCTGTGATAATCTCAAAAATATGTATTTTGTAACTTATCCGTGACATATATCTTTTTTTATAGAAAAGCTGTGGGTCATTAAACAAACAGGAATTTTTATAGGGTTTAAAATTATGAAAATTAACGATTATTTGATATTCATGAGAACTGATATTGTTAATAAAATAAAATTGTTTAAAGTGAAACCAATTATTAATATTTGTAGCATACTACAGCAGTTTTAGGGCTCAGAGGGGAGTGTTTTTATACACGACAGTACACTAAAAATAATAATACGTAAAAATCAATGTTGCTAATCAATGACATATGCCAGGCTGTGTTAATCCTCCTGAAATAATCTCATTACCCATGAAGTGTATTGAAATATTGAGTCACCTTTTTAAGGATTAACCCCAAATATACTTCATATACTTATGTGATGATGGAGAAACGTCCCAAACGCTGGACTCTCCGTGGCCCCTGAAAGATCAAGATGGTTTGAAACACTGGCATTATGAGCCATGTTCAATCCATAAATCTAGTATTCTGTAATATATTTTGTTATAAATAATTATGTAATAAGTCAAAATTAGTACAACCTGAGAACTAAGGTCAGACTCCGACGACAGCAATCTCCAATCTGTCCTCTATGGCTCAAAATGCTGGTGTGTAGTAAACGGGACATAACCATAATAAATGGACGCCTCATGAAACCATAACACATCTTCTGGCCTTAAAGGATTGTACATGAACGTGAAACCACACATAGAACCGTTCCACTTTTATTTCACAGCTCAAAAATCACATTTATCTGTGCAGTACCTCCTCAATCATAAACCCTCACACATGTTACACAATACACACAGTTGAAATTAGTTCATGAGATACACTCAATGAAAACTGTCCCCAGGAAAAAATGGTACATTCACAGTTGTTTTGCTGCAGAGATGAAATCTTCTCAAACTTTATCTTTACATCTCGGTTTCTATTCCGTGACAGGAAGAGTTGTTTTTGAACATCATGTTCATCACAAACTTTTATTTGGTTTTCAACAGAACACAAAAGACAGACGAGCAGACAACAACATGTTACTGAACAAATTAATAACACTTCAGAGGGCACACATAGAGTTCACACAGGAAGATCAAATGAACAATATTTCCTAATAATAACGTTTTATTGATGGATTTCAGAGAACACACATAACCTTCATATCCTCATTGTTTACTGGGTGAATGCAGAGGAGCTTTCTGAGTCACAAAGACAGATGTGTTGTTTATTACATCAGAACTCTGTAACACACTACAGTCCAGAACCGGGCAAAGTGAGCAGCTGTTTGGGTTAAATTAATTTTAAAGTTATTCCTGATACATTAATGCATGCAATGAAATAGTTCCACAGCGGATCTACAGTAGGTGCCGGGGGTTTTAGGAAAGCTTGAAATAGCAAAATGTAAATAAAGTGGCCCTGCATTGTGTTTATGGTAAACAGTCCATTTAGGGGCTGACATCAAAATCTAGATTTCAATACATGTTATCAAAGTTTATTATCCAACGACCATTAGTGGCATCAGGCCGTTGACAACCTATTGGTTTCCATTTAATGTTTTGTAAGTTCAAACTATCTTGATCAGACGCTGCAGGAAGTCACTGAACATGTCAGTGGCAGAACTTCTTATCTCATATATCTTATCACAGTTGTTCAGATGCATAACACATAACCAACGTTTCAGAATGCAGCAGTGACCTATTTGCGATCACCCAGAACTCCATTCATTTCCTCATCTGTAGTTTATTTCCATGACACTGTCAACAGTTTTTTATATGACATGTTGCTTTTTGGAACAATCTATTTGAGAGGTCAACTTCCTGTTTGTCTTCACTTCATCACTGAATGTCTGCGAAAGATAAAATACATATTTTGCTGAGGACAATGTGTTTTGATCATATCCACCTGCTGCCATGTGACTCATAAAGACATAACTGGCCCAGTTTGTGGAGGTGTTCATGGTCTCAGAGGACGAACCTACTGGTACCACTGGGGTGACTCTCCCCTCCAAACATGAATCAAACATTTATGCTGCTCTGACGTAGACACCAGTTCTGTTTATGTTTTATGTTTTATGTTTCAATGTTTTATGTTTTATGTTTCATGTTTTATGTTTTATGTTTCATGTTTTATGTTTCATGTTTTATGTTTCATGTTGACGAATTTATGATAAGACACTTAAAGGACACGTCTGTCAGAAACGATGTTGGTGTTGGTTGAACAACAGGAAACAAATTCAGATTCAAATGTAAGTAAATAATAATAGTGATAATAATAAGACAGATGAAATATCTAAATGCCTGTTTCCCCAATTCAATATAACACTAAATTGTTCTTAATTGGATTCTGTAATATTTGCTTGTTCTTGAAGTGTTTGTGTTTCTGCTAAGTTTGTTTTTAATCAG
This sequence comes from Pleuronectes platessa, assembly GCF_947347685.1. Taxonomy (NCBI): domain Eukaryota; kingdom Metazoa; phylum Chordata; class Actinopteri; order Pleuronectiformes; family Pleuronectidae; genus Pleuronectes; species Pleuronectes platessa. The sequence goes on from NC_070629.1 coordinate 29,857,301, forward strand.
TGACCTGATGATATGTAAAATAAGGTGAGGAACATCATGATTGACAGCTGAGACTGGCTCATGATTGGTCGATCAGCTCTTAAGACAACAAGATGGCGGCGCTCGTGTCTGTGCTTGTTTCTGGATCCTGGGAGAGAGAAGTTCAAACTCAGTGTTGTGTCATCCAGGGTGAAGCAAACTGACGGTAAACAAGTGTCTGTTGACAAGTTGTCAGTTTGTTGACAGCTTTTTATTTTTCTAAATCCTCAGACAAATTAGAGACTCGTGATTCCAGACACAGCCGAGGTGTCAATTATAAACATAATGAGAACCTGTGGTTCATAGAAATCACTTTTGTTGATTAGTATTGATTCTGGTCCAGGAAACATCTTCTGGGTTTAATTCTGTGTCCTGGAAATATTTAATGTTTTTTTTCAATGTTGAGCTGAAAACATGTTTTTCTTGTATTATCGCTGCGTCTCCTCTTTCTCCTCCTCTACCGGCTGAATGTCGTGGAACAATGAGGAGCAGCAGGGACACGGTAAACAGAGGAGGAGGAGGAGGAGGAGGAGGATGAAGAGGAGGAGGAGGAGGAGGAAGGGGGGGGGGGTGTAGGAGGAGGGATAATGATGTGTTACTAACAGTGTAGAAGGTGCACAGGGTTGGTTTGTTTGTCTGGTGAGCAGATCCCAGCAGCAGGGATGGAGAAGAAGAGTTCTGTTGATCCTCTCGGCTCCAGCTGCTTCACCGACGTGTGCATGTGTGATAAGTGCAGAGAACAGAAGTGCACAGTGAATGTGTGTGTGTGTGTGTTGGGTGAATGTGAGTTGTGTCGTGACTGGTCGACACCACTGATGAAACATATAACTCTCATTAACTCCTCTTGAGAACTGTCATTCAATTGTTGCATTGCTCATCAATTATTTAAATGGACCCACTGGGAGTTATTTCACCAGGTCAGCGTCATGACGTCAGAGTCGTGATGACGTAAGAATCGTGATGACGTCAGAGTAGTGATGACGTCAGAGTCGTGATGACGTCAGAGTCGTGATGACGTCAGAGTCGTGATGATGTCAGAGTTGTCCAGCTCCATCTGGTGCTCGTTCTCGGTCGTTGCAGCCGATCGCTGGCGACGCTCCACATGTTGTAGTTTCAGAAGATAAGGAAGTGAAGCTGCTTCAAAAACAACATCTGGATCTTCAGACACAGAAACACACAGAGAGAGAGAGAGAGAGAGAGAGGAGAGAGAGAGAGAGAGAGAGAGAGAGAGAGAGAGATAGAGAGAGAGAGAGAGAGAGAGAGAGAGAGAGAGAGAGAGATCTCCTTCCTCTGTGGATCGTCTCCTCCGTCTGAACTCAATTGTCTTTCGTTCTTTTCTTTCTTTTTCTCTTTTACTGTCTTTCCTGTCACAAAAGTTTAAAATCTTTTTCTTTTATATGCTGTTTGTATATATCTATCTCTGTAGTGGCGACACCCAGTGGCCGGAGGTGTTATAGTTCTCAGGTTGTCCATCTAACTTCCCCTTGTGAACACGATATCTCAGGACGTCTTCAGGGAACAGATGAAAGGTCAAAGGTCACAGTTAGAACGACATAACCTCACTTCTCACTTGGATTCACAGGTGAACTGAGTTTGTCCCAGGGTCAAAGGTCAGGAGCCCATTGAGGGACTGAGCCTGTTGAGGCCGGTGGAGCTAAACAACCACAGGGTTTAATTCAAATCACTTCACATTATTATTTTTCTACTTAGGGACCTGATGTGTTTGTGTAGTTTGCAGCTTGAATGACTTCAGGAGACAGTTGCAGGTGAAGGATTTTCTGCAGCCTTAAAATCCCTCCCAAACTTTAGCTTAGGTTAGTTAAAAGTTTTGCGTTCAGGTTATGAAATACTTTACAGCCTGTGAAGAAATGTAATATTTAGTTTTTCCATCAGACTGTGTTTGCAGGAAAGTTTCAAATATTTCAACATCCTTTCGTTGGTGGAATTCTCTTTAAAAACATTAACGTTAATAGTCTGACTAGGATCAGACTCCTCTCTCAGATAAATACTGAATCCTAACATAAGGTTTCTCCACCAGTGGTTTAGAAAGAGGCTCAAACTGGGAACGCACCAAAAACCAGTGCAGGCATTTGAGGTTTGCCAGAGAAACAAAAAGATGAACGCCGAGACGGGATCAGTCACTGAAGTGAGAATCAAATCGTGGTTGAACTCCTGAGGTGAAAACTCATGAATAAAAACTTTTCTTGTTTAGTTGAGCCGAACGTCCCTGAAAGTTTGTTTCTGTGTCTGTGTTCGTTCCTTCACTTTCTGCTTCTGTCAACACGTTGAACTCAAGGTTTCTCTGTTCACGTCGATGTTGACACGTCTTTGTCCGTTTCCCACGAAAACATAATAAACCCTGTTGACAAAGCAGCGAACAGACACACACGACAGCACCCAGGAAACAACACAACCCTGCTGTTGTGTGCCTGTCGGTGCAGCGTCTCTGTTCTTTCTTTGCTTCTTTCATTCATCACTGGCTGATTATATTTATACATGTATATACACACACCCTCCCCTTTGACCTCCACTGCCCATCACCCAGTGTCCTAATCTTCTCTATCGACCTTCACATATTAAATGGACTCAGTAGAAACCGGTCGTGTCTCTGAAGAGCAGAAGTTGCTTTTGAAATGTACTGAAACCTTTATTTTTGTTTTTTAAGTCTTTATAATGAAATGAAAACACTGGACACTTCCTGCTCCTTGTCGCTCCCCATCAATCAAAAAGAGATTATTCTCAATTATCCACAGGACAAACACAAAAATTACATGAAGCATAACTATGGATTATAAATATCAGCTTCATGTTACAGCTCTACTGTGTTTTCTAGATAGTTTTATTGGAATCCTTCACATTAGTTTCCTTTTTTTAATGTTTAATTATAATTATTTATGATTTATATTTGAAGGTAAAAACTTATAACAGAAGTTGTTTGTTAAGTTGTTGCTCCACTGTTGGAGGGCAGGTGTAATGTTGCAGTTCTGACACTAGAGGGTGGTACTGAGTCAAAAACTCTATGATGAGGGCAGCCGTGTAGATATACAGTAGTCTAATAATCATATAATATATAATATCATATCATATACAGATAATAATATTTATGTGCAGAATGATGTCAGATGATGCAAGAAAACATTTATAACTGTATTTGTGTCTTCATTATTTTTAGTGACAATATTTATAAGTGACATTCAGGATTTTGGAAAACGATCGATGGTGAATGAGATTTATAATTTATAATTTACAGTAAAACAGTTTTTTATCTGTGAATGCAACCACTTTTATTTCACTTTTATTATAACACATGAGATCTGATTATAATCTGTTATAAACTGTTTGTGTAGTGAAATGTCCCCAGAGAGACAAAAAAAAGCAGCAACACAACTTCACTGTCTGTTTATTTCTGTTTATTTTCAATATACATTTCATTTGAAAAATATAAATTCTAAAATAAACCATTTCACCGGCTCTAAGTGTCGCACATACTAATCAGAGAAGAAGAGAAGTATCAGAGTCCGTCTCTACAACGACCCACAGGTTTTTGGATTATTGTGTGACGCTCACACGACGGATCACAACACGCTAACAACACGTTAACGTCCCGGGTTCACAGAAGCAAATGAAACACACAGAGTTCACAGACGGTGGAAACGAGCGTGTGTTGTGTTTTGGTTTGAGTCGACAGGTTTTCAGAGGATTCACAGAGGAAGAGGAGGCTCCTTCAGTTTAGATCGACAGTTTCAAATCTGATCTGAGACCTGCTTCAGTGAGCCCTTTAGAAAACACTGTGTCTCTTTGTCCTGCAGGTTAGAGAGCGAGACTCTTTTAAACTGTAGATGTTTCCTTCATGAAGCAGCTACGAGATCAATCGGGACAATAGAACTTTTGATTCAGAGCGAAATTAATATTGGGCGAAGGAAGAAAAATAGTGTTATTATATCAGAGCGGAGGAAACTAGACATCCCATAAAACCATGTGACCTCCTGCCTCTTCTTCTCCTCTCTGTGGTAAACGTAGTGTCACACTGGATGATGCATTTTCCATCATAAAGGACAAACCCTCACCAATCACAGCTGTCACTCTTACACCTGAGGATTGTGGGTAGTGTAGTTTCTCTCTGACATTGTGAACAAAGTGTGTTTTCCCTAAAACCCAGTTGATATCACACAGACAGGTTTATTTTCTCTTCACTGGATTATGAATCGTGATTGAAGCTTGAATCCAGGTTATAGATACATGACTTATAAGTTTATCTGGATTTATATGAACGTGATCGTGTGATACAAGTTTGGATTAATCTAAAGAAGTGGATTCAGGACTGAGAGACTTGAGACGGGTCCTGTTCATTTTTGTTTGTTTCTTAAATTGTGATTAAAATACTTTTCAGGACATTTTACAGTTTAAAAAATGAGCCGCCAGTGCCCTCTAGTGGACAAACATACACAGGCACTGGTTCTACACAACCTCAGATTAAGTTTTTATCATCTACAAATTCATATAATTATATATCGGCTGAGACGTGCACACAACCACAAACTGATGATCTGTTCCTCCTGCAGTAGAAACATCTGGAGCCAACGTCCCCCTCCACGTGCACACCAGTGTCTCATAAAGATAAACTCAATAAAAATTCAAATTTGTCCATTTTTAAATACACAAAAACAAGAAGAAGCCATTTTTCACATCAGATATTTCCAACAGCAGCTGAGACCAAAAGAAAAAAAAACCTCTCATCAAATCACATCAGTTCCCGTCTGGATCAATCTCTTATAAGCCACTTAGGTAAAGCACAAGCAAGTACATGATATGCACCTAGAGTTAAAGTTTGGCTGAGGAAAACCGGACCATTATCTGAACTGTGTTCTAACCAGCAAAATGAAAAACAAAGGAATGACATTAGAAAAGGTTACGGACACACACACGATATATAATCATTTAAAAAACAGAGCCGAGTTCGATTTAATTTAAACGAGTAACAAAAGCTTTTGAGAAAACATGTGAAAGAAAAATTAGAGAAAGTAAAGCGTCAAAAAGTGATAAAAAATATTTCCTCATCTGCACGTTGTTAATTCACTGTTAATCAAACTTAGAGTTTTCTATTCGCACGAGTTGATCCTGGTTCA
>NC_070629.1:29862644-29947330 GCF_947347685.1 Pleuronectes platessa
CTCGAGCCGATCTTAAGAAATCAGGTTTGAGAAAAACATACTTTGTGAGGCCACCGTGACCTTGACCTTTGACCTTTGGCTTTATACTGATATAATAAAGTGTCTCTGTACATCGTGGTGCTGGACAAGTTTAAAACTAAATCTTATAATCTTTTTGCAGAAGAAGAAGCACCTGAACTACCACAGAATAAAAACCAGAGACGAGACAGCAGAGTTCCAGGGCCGGGCCCCTGAGGAGGAACCTGGGACCTCACACTCCAAACTGATCTGAGACCAACAACCTGCTGAACGTCTGGACTGTTTCAACACATCTGCAGCGATAAAGTGAGAAACTGATCCTCAGGAAAGACATTTGAGACGTGGTCACTAAAGTCAGATCTTCCTACCTGGCCGTCTCCTTCCACTCCATCTCCTGTCCGTCCACCGACAGCAGCTCGTCCAGCTCGGTGAAGAGCTGCGGGGGGGCCGGTCCATCGTCCTCCTCCCCGAGCATGAAGCGGATCCTCTCGGCCGCGGGCGAGACTGTGGACAGAGGAAAAATACTGCGGTTCATAGCCTGGCACTGGTTCCCATTGGGCAGGGGGGTGGGCGCCGGCTTCGTCTCCTCGGCCGGACCCGTCCCGTTGGTCTCTGGAGGAGCTGGAGGTGGAGGGATTTTCACCATGACCTCCTCTCCCTTCTCCTCCATGTCCTCCTTCTCCTCCTTCTCCTCCTCCTTCTCCTCCTGGTTGTTGTTGTTGTGGGACATCTCTGAAGACATAGTCTCCTGATCAAGCGAGCGGGGGGGTCTGCTCCTCAGATGGCAGTCAGAAAGTGGCCGAGTCCACCGGCAGCAGCTCCACCCTCATTAAAGTGTCGGTGGAAGTGACAGGCGCTCGCCCAGCTCTCTGGAGACCAGGTGGGAGGGGCCGATGGGGTTTGGGGGTCCCCTCAGTGACAGTGTCCCCACAGCCAGCCCCCCCCCCCCCCCCCCCCCCCTCCGCTGTTCAAACAGGCCTCCCCATTGGCCCTGCAGCCTTGGCAGAGTGCCCTGGAGCCCCTCATTAACAATTAGGAAATGGTTCACTAACCGGTCTATTCTCCAGCTCCCTCTTGTTTCCTCACTGCAACTGTTCCACAGCACAGAACCAACCGAGTCTCAAAGGCTTCTGCTTATGAATAATACTTTACAGTTCAATTCAAACACTCTGTGGAGGCTCGACAGCATCGCACCCGGCTGCACCGAGAGGAAACTATATCTAACCTTTGATACCCACCACCCCCCCCCCACCCCCCACCATCCCCCCATTCATGGAAACAGCCCAGTGTGAGAACTGCAGATAATCGTCATTAGCAAACCACAGAAGAACATGTTCATCAGCACATACATGACACAATGGCTCCTGTGATCCAGGAATACGTAACTGTGTGGCACGTGTTCATCTCTGCACACGCTACACGCTACATGCTACACGCTACATGCTACACGCTACACGCTACATGATGGTTTGCACCTCCATCGTTATCTATGTTTCAACATTGTAGTGAGTTACACCTGCGCCTTTCATACTATGTATGACTTGTTTAATAATAATAACTTTATTTAAAGAGCACTTTCCAATACAAAGTACAAAGTGCTACACAACAATACTCAACAAATTCCATGTTTATCAGTCATAGTTTATCCACTCTACACAATAGTTGGGGATATTATAATCTATACGTAATAATTATGTATGAGATCAAAGTTTTAGACGAATGTAAACAGTACAATTAATATAAACTTTGTATTATTTAATTGTATTTAATTAATAATAAATAGACTTTAGAGGTTGGACATTTAGCTGTGTTGGTTAAAGTCAATGTTCAGGGTCCTCACAAGTGTAGAGTTTCCAACAGATGTGTGTGTGTGTGTGAAAGTGAGTAACAATAACCAAGCTGCCTCCTCAGATTACACAACAACTCACTAATACCACAGCACCACAATCCACTGTAGATATTGAATATTTAAATTTTCAATTCCTCCAAATACAGATTCCTAATCTTGTCAAAACAAAAAGTAAATCCACGGCCACAAAAACAAATCTAACAGGAGGAAATGATGCTCTGCTCCTATATTAATAGTTTATAACAAACAGTATGAATAATATTTTTTATTTATGAAGGATAACAATCTGTGTTGTGTCTTTAACTTGAGTTCAGACACTTTCACAAACAACACAAAGTCAATCATTCAGTCGACAGCAAGTGAACAAACTGTGAATCAGATGAATCTTCACCTTTTTCTCTGCAGCACAATAACAACAACAACAACAACAGCAGCAGACAAGAGGGAGTAAGATTACTAGGTGGAGGATAAACTGTCTGCTGGCACGCACACACACACACACACACACACACACACACACACACACACACACACACACAAGCTGCAACTAGCCGAAGTGGCCACAACCTGTTTAATAACAGCTGTGGTGGAATAATGTCCACGTGCGTTTCACACATTCAGCGCTGACACTTCTGTCCACAGTGATTTACAGTGATTACAGTAAACAGTTAAAACAAGTTTTAAGTACCTGCTGTGTGGTCAGTGTGAACAATGTGAGGGTCAGAGCCTCAGAGACGTGGACTCACACACTGCACTGTGCAAATACTGTTAATGCAGGAGAAGAGGTCAGTGTCAGTCCAGAGTAAAGATAAATTAAATTCAGAAATTGAGAAGTAAAGACTTCCTCCTGTCTTAGCACAAGATGGTTTTAACATCTGGAATCAGCTACTTTCCAGTAATGAGCTGCTTCAACCTGCACTGAGCTCCAGATCATCTCTGGACCTTCTGCAGAGGAGCTGAGACGTGTGAGTGAGACTCTCTGGATATCTGTCTCCTCATGAAACCACATTCAAAATCACCAGATCCAGAGTTTTAATTGGACACACTCATAAATATTGAGTGTTTTTGAGAAATCCTTTTAACTGAGGTAACAAGAAATGTATATATAGTCTACAAACTATTGTATAATAGAAGAACAAGATGTTAGGGAAGGAAAAACTAGATGAGTTCACTGAAGATTCCTCGAAAACACAAGAGACCTGAACAACTACTAATAAAAAAGCTGATGTTGCCGTTGTATCGATGAAAAAGCTGAAAACGAGCAGCGTTCAATGTGTTGCTAAGAGCAGGGAGGGTGAGGAGGGTGAGAGGGTGAGGAGGGTGAGGAGGACGAGGAGGGTGAGGAGGGTGAGGAGGGTGAGAGGGTGAGGAGGGTGAGGAGGGTGAGAGGGTGAGGAGGGTGAGGAGGGTGAGAGGGTGAGGAGGGTGAGGAGGGTGAGGAGGGTTCAGGGGGGCAGAGCAACCACAGAAAGGAGGCAGACAAATGAAAATCCCATCGTTCAAATGCAATCTCAGAGCCGTGTGTCCTCGCCAAGAGCCACGAGGACACAAAGAGCACTTTGTCCCAGCAGCAGAGGCTCATGGGAGAGATGGAGGAAGAATGCCCGCTGCCCAGTAGAGAGCTCAGTGTGGCTGCCACTAAACACCAGTTCAGTCCCGCTCTTGAAATGCATCCTACACAAATACCATCACATCTCCTCCGTCCTTTTCTGAACCCCCCCCCCCCCCCCCCCCCCCCGAACAGTAAACGTCCACACGGGGTCTGATAGCACGTTCACCGTTAGCGACTGTACACGCTGCCGCTCGTCCACACAGAGCGGCAGCGGGACTTCAGGGAACGCTCAGTATGCAGAGCAGCCACTGGACGGGGGGGGGGGGGGGGGGGGGGATTGGCTGAATGCAGAGTGACACCCTGAGCCATTCACAGAGCAGTGGTTCTACCCAGGCAGGCCAGCGCTGGTCTGTTGTTGTGACAGCTGAGGTGGGAATGTTCTGATGGGAACGTCACAAATACCAGCTGGGGGGGGGGGGCTGGAATATAACTGTACTAATGTACAAGCTCATCCGGTTCCACTGCTGCACGATGCATCACAGCAGCTGGAGCTCATTCATCTGCAAGAGGCTTTAATGCCTTTTGTTCTGGTTCTACAATATAATACATATGCTCCAGTATTTAAGTTATTATACATGTGTTCATTATATAAGTTGCATTCATTTAACAAATCAACTTTCACATTTCTGATGATCACACTCTGAATTATCAGAGGAACAAGTATCTCATGGATCAGAGATGAGAAACTAGTTAAATACAACAAACTGCTCTCCTTCAGGAAATGAAACCAGTTCGTATAAGAATCAAGATTCAACATAATCTTTTTAATCCACTTTCAGAGAACGTTTGATCCTGGTAGAGAAGATGGGAAAAGGCTTAGGTGTGGGGGGGGGGGGGGGGGGGGGGGGGGCATGCTCATCAGAACGAGCAGAGGTCAAACAACTGCAGCGGACACACACGCAGCCAGAAGACGTCCTGTCCGTCCCTGCGGCGTCCATCTGACCAAACAAGAGGATTTGATCCACATGACGGACAGGGGCCTTCCCCCGGGGCCCTGACTCCCAGAGAGAGGACCACAGAGGAGGGCACAGAGCCCTGGTCCTCTCTCTGGGACTCAGGGGCCTTCCCCCGGGGTCCTGAGTCCCAGAGAGAGGACCATGGAGGAGGGCACCGAGCCCTGGTCCCCTCGCTGGGACTCAGGGGCCTCCCCCCGGGCCCTGACTTCCAGAGAGAGGACCACAGAGGAGGGCACCGAGCGGCGGTGGACGTGAGGCTCACCGCTGCCTCGCCGCTCACGTCCCTGATGCCTTCAGGTCGGAGCTGAGCTGTGAAAACAGGTCTCAGACCAGCTGGTGTCACGACAGCAAAGGGACAAATGGACATTTTCAGTTACTTAGAAAAGCTCAATCTGAAAAGATCTTAGAGTAAAACCTACAGTTCTGTTATTTTCACTCTCATGTCTCTGACATTGACGCATGCCTCTGTCCGAGTTAGAGGACGACCGCTCTACCCCCGCAGCCACAGCCGCCTTGTAAAGATAAGAACTCCTGTGTTGTTCTGTCCCACAGGAACCATCAATAACAACATACTGGTCTATAGCTCCACCTGACTCAGCGTTCGATTCCCCTTAACTCAAAGGTCAGAGCTGTGTCTCGGTTCAGGAGCCGCGTCCTTCAGCGGCTGCATCTGAAGACCGATTGAGTCCCAGCAGCGGAACTCGACCTTTCCCAGAATTCATTGCACCTCACTGATGAATCGTCAAAGAAGTAACGAGACGTTAATACCTGAGTGTCACAACTCAACCTAACTCATACTGTGAGACATGTACATACAGATATACGCTTATACTATCTTTTCCTTATCTGGGGGATTGTGCAAATATTTGAATAATGATTAATGATAATAATAATAATGTCCTGTGACTTTAACAATCTCAAAGAGTTCTGGTTTATTGAGCTTCACGGTGTCAAAGTCTGACTTTCATCAACTCTGCACTGAGTTAATCAGAGACACTGGAATTCACCATCTAGCAGAACAGTGGTGTGAACAAAGGTATTCTACATGATTAGGATGGAGGTAGTAGTATGTAGTATGCAGTATGTAGTATGCAGTATGTAGTATGCAGTATGTAGTATGCAGTATGTAGTATGCAGTATGTAGTATGCAGTATTTTGGAGTATGAAGCGTGTACAGCGTTTTTTCAGGTCTCAAGATTATCCGACTTGTTAGGAGCAGAATGACTGACATGTCAAATCTAAGTTGGACATGAAGGAACATCAGGTTCATAACTGAAGATAAGATGAAGCAGCCGAGTGGAGAACAACCCTGAAGCTCCGTGTTGTCTCTACAGACAGAGACAGAATCTATCTGCTGGTTAATATCTGTGTCTCTGAGAACTGTGACACACAGAGAGTTCAATCTATCACCAAGAAGTTTCTCCATAAGCACAACAAGGGTTAATATTTTAATGAATTCAACCAGAAGAACCACACAAGGATTATCCAATAATAAATAATGTAGCAGCTAAAGCTTTTCTATTAAAAGATAATATTTCCATTTTGCTCACATTGTGTAATAACCTCTGATTAGTAAATAAATAGACTGGAGGTAATGGTTCGCGTCGATGGAATATAAATGTAGAAAGTGTGTTTACATACAATAACACAACTGAACCATTCACTGTACAACACAACCAGGTGTCTTGTGTTTGTGTTGTTACGTCACTGCACTACTTCCATCCGAGGGTTTACACTGCCGCGCCCGGAGGAACCAGCAGAACCGCGTTGACATGTCAACAACACGTCAACGCTCACATGCTCCTGCCAACATAGTCGCATTTTCCATCAATGGTGAATTACCAGTGTTGCTGTAAACAATCGTGGGGGGGGGGGGGGGGGGGGGGGGGGCTCAACTGCGTTTTTTCAGGAACGACAACTTTCTAACACGTTTGGTGAGGAACCAGCAGGACAATGTGTGGAAGCTTCCCAGAGAGCGAGTGGACGTGTGGACGAGGTTTCTAACACGTGACGTGAAACTGTGAACTGTAAACAACAACACTGATCTTTCCACAGCAGAGTTTATACGTCATGTCCCGCCTCCTGCTGCTCTACAGGCTCCGCCTCCTGCTGCTCTACAGGCCCCGCCTCCTGCTGCTCTACAGGCTCCGCCCCTCGCCTCGATGTTCACCACATGTTCCTGTTGTTGTGAAGGAGTCGGACCCGACAACCTGGTGCTGCTGCTACACAAACTCTAACTACACAACATATCCACACACTGTTTACCAGACATTTTCATTAGCAGGACAAGGCTTGAGATCCATCGATGGTTTCCCAGGAACTCTATAAAGGCATAATAACTTAATTGTGAACATTAATAGCAGCAGCAGCACTGATCTTGTGGGTCTGAAGAGCAGCTGAGCTTCTGTTGACACACAACAGGTTGGAGTGACTCCACCCAAACATCCATCACGGCCCCACGGACACAAATAGATTCAGCTGCATCTTGAGGCTCAGGAACAGTTTGGTTCAGGATTTCAACAGGAAATCAAGGAGAAAACAGGAAATACAGAAAAGCTGCAAGAAGCTCAGATTCTGAACTCGGTAATCACTTCCTGTTCCCTCACGAAGTTTGTTATTGATCAGTTCATCGTTTTGTGACTGTGATTATGAAACACACAGTTTTTTTGCTGACGCAGCGTCACGGCAGCAACAACCAGATGCAGCGGCTGTAATTTATTCTCTGATTGGATTTGTGTCCTGAACGAACCCCCCCCCCCCCCCCCCCCCCCCCCCTGCACATCCAGCTGTGGTGTATTTCAGTTCTCTTGTCACATCGTGTGAATATCAAATATCTCAGGAAGACGTAGAAGATGGAAAAATACAAAATATATAAATGGTGTTTCTTGAATGGTTTTACGTCTTGGACCGAATCTCCATGATCTCTGTGACTTTATCAAATCACTGCAGGCTTCACTCACGTTAACGGTCTGAAGGTCTCTACACATCAAGTCGCTCTGGTTCTCTCAGGAACATCAACACTGAGTCGGACGCTTTCAAACCTGAACCTCAGCACAGCAGAGAAACTGCTGAGATCAGCAAAAGTTAAGTTCACACTTAAACTCCTTTTATCACCGAACGTGACCTCTCTCTCTCCCTCTCTCTCTCCCCCCTTCACTCTCTTTCTCCTCCATCTCTCTCTCTCTCCCCCCCCTCTCCTCCTCTTTCTTTCTCGACTGTCACTCCAAGCGACCGCAGCTCTTTGTCCGAGCCCGAGGCCACATCGCACTTTACTCTCATCGGGACACAAGAGGCTCCAGCCGACCAAGAACAACACAACAAGCACTGACACGTAGAGATGCTCGCACATCCGCACGCACACAACACCAACAACACACTAATGTCCACAACCAAGGACACACAGGGGCTCAGGAGACTCTGATCAGCACAAGCTGCATCTGAGAAATCCCTGACTTCCTGTAAAGATCCACTCAGCGAAACACGCTCGGCTATTTCTGTCCACAGGACTCAGCAGGTTCCTCGGGTCACGAGCGAGTCGCCGGAGCTTCTTCCCTAAAAGAGCAGCCTTCAGCGGGGAGACGGACGGGGACGCTGATCGTCCCTGACGTGGAGTCCACCACGACTTACTGAGGGGTTTGAGGATGCTGTTGCTGGCCTCATCGTTGTTCTCTGTGTCCGACTTGTCAGAGGTGCCCTCCGTCTGCCGCTCCTTTCGGTCCCTGTGGCCCCCGGCTCTCCGGCGGTGGCGCCTCCGACGCCGGTAGCTCTTGGGCACGTGCACGCCGATGTAAACGGTGTGGTGACCTGCAGGAGAACAAACACAGGAGATGAGATGAGCAGGAGCTAATTACTTTCTGCTCTTAATTAGCATCATGCAGCCGAGTTACTTCCTGAAGATCCTGACGTGACACAAAGTGAAGCACAGTATAAACACAAAGTGCATCGCTCTGCGTCTCAGGGAACGTTCTCACGTGGCCCAGGCCAGGCCAGCCGAGCCGGGCCGGGCCGGGTCAGAGGTGGCAGGACACTGTCAAAACAAATATTTGGTCATAAAAGAAGTAGCGCGTAGCAGCGAAGACGCCGTGACTGCGTGCATGACTACATCCTTGTTTCTCATGCTGGCCCTACACCAACACAACGTGTAGTTGTATGTGTAGTCGTCAGGTTCAGGGTCAGTGATGAAGAGCGGAGCCGAGCGTGGGCCGAGGAACTCGTCTTCACATGGAACCTGGATTTCACGCCAACATGCTATACATGCTGGGTCGGGGACACGTGTGGATTCCATTCCCGGCATTTAGTCTTAGTTTATTCTACAAGTGGAGGTGTGAGATTCCAGCTGAGGCTTAATCCTCACAGAAGGGGGGGGGGCAGATTTAGTTGGATCCATCAGCAGAACAGGGTTCAGTGTGTTATCATCTTTAAAGATTTTCCCACAGACTAAGAACTGAAAGAGAAGTTGAGTGATATCAATTTATTTTATTTTCGGATTTTGCTGTTTGCTCTGGTTCATTTTCAAATGTTCCTGTAATTTAGTTTTCTTAAACTTCACTCTGATGATGCACATTTTGCAGAATTGAAGCTTCCCTGAAACAAAAAGCTCTAAATGATCAGTTCTCCTCCCGAGCGCGGCACAACCAGGAAGTGTCTGAACCCCCTGGACACGACAAACAATGATCTCCTCTTGAGGAAACAACGGCGTTCATTATTCCCTGGTACCACAATGCATTGTGGTTTTTTTTCAGTGTTCATCTAAATTCAGCATATCAATCAGATACAGAGCATCAGAGACGATGTGAGCAGCTCGGAACCTTCAGGGGGGGGGGGACGCTCAACTTTCTTCTGCTTCTCTGCTGAAGAAGAAGAAACTGACGCTGCTGCTGAACTCTGATCATCACACGTGAGACTTTCCAAGAGAGGGAAATAAAAACAAACAGAGTGGTTTCCTAAACTTTAATGGTTCATGTTGTCACAATAATATCGACGTCAAGGAAAATGTGACGATTGTTATTTAGAAATTCCTTCGGTAACTTTCCTCTGTCTCGTGACACAAAACGTCTCAGAAGGTGTGAGAGAGACGGACAGAGACAGAGACTGTGAAGACGAGAGGACAGAACCAGCATCGCCCTCACTCCGGTGGCTTCACGCTCGGCTTTTGGTTCAACAAGGACGGCACCTGTCCCGTGTTTATGTGACAACACCAAAACACTGGGGAGCAGATCAATCGAGGCGCCGCCGGCGGCATCGGCCGGAGAGGAGAGGAAATATGAATCCATCTTAAGAATTAATTTCACTCAGACGACCTCGATGGGACTGAGTTAATAACCCGAGAGTCCAAGTCCTATGTTGTGATATTAAGGTCAAACAGTTTCTTTATGAAACCACATTTAAATTCACTAGTTCTTCTTTATCCCTGGTTTTACTTTCATTTTACCTGTTTTATCTTTTTACTTTCCTCTTTTAATTTAATAAATTATGTATGTAATCAATCATCTATTCTTATTCTTATCCCCCCTCTTTTTCTCTTGGAGTGAGCACTGTTTGATGTTTGTTGTTCTTTCTATACCTTGCACACTGTACTTGAATACCATGCATAACAATATTGTATACAGTTAAAAGATGGACAAAGAAAGTAACTGTCTGGAAATGCATGTTGTTTTGTTGAAAACTAAATAAAAAATAAGTTAAAAACAAAACAAATTCACTAGATCTGTATTTTTATTTGACTCTGCATCAAATTACGTAAACTTAAAAAAATAAAAAAATAAAATCAACAAAATCCATGAATTATTCTCTGTGAAATCAACTAAAATGTAAAAAAAATATCTCATAAAGAAAATGTAAAATAATCCTGGATCCGCCCCCTGATCAGCTTCTTTCTCCCTGATCCACAAACTTCTACCAAGTCTAGTGTGAATCATTCCAGTGGTTTGTGTCTGACTCTGCTAACTATCACACAAACCCTATCAAAGGATCAGGACGTTATTTATGTGGAAGCCATTAGTTTCATCTGGGGAGAAGATGCAGGAGGCAGCAGATGGCTGAACGGCCACAAAGGACAAGAGAGACACCGACCAGCAGAAGGAGAGAAAGAGCTCGAGCCCATTAGCGCTGATGGATGAGCAATAAAACAGAGAGAGGAGACGTCTGCACAGGTTGAACGGCAACGAGACGGGAGGTGAGAGAATGAGAGGAGAGCGCCGGACGAGGAATAAAAAATGGCCGAGTCAAGTCGAGGGAAAGAAGATTTGCACTCTGCCAGAGCAGCTTTGTGAAACCACTTCCTCCTCTTTTTTCAGGAGCTGGAAGAAGAACTTCTTTTGGAGCTCGACTGGCTGAATGAACCGAGATCCTTGTGTTCGCTGGAGGTTTGTTTCCTCTCTGGATTTCTGAGGGGATGGAAGAGCGGTTCCCACAGTAACAGCACTGGGACCGGCTCGGTGGTGGGGGGGGGGGGGGGGGGGGGGGGGGGATGGCCACCGGCCACGCGGCCCCGACAGCATGCTAATACTGAGCAGCTTGAAGAGCTGGATTAAGAGAGAGAGCTGCTCTGTTTTTGTTTCGGGGGGGAAAGAGACGCCTCCTGCTGGTTTCTGACTCGGCAGAAAAAGGATTTAAACTTTGAATTTCATCCCAACAGATATAAACGTGCATCACTTTGATAAGAGGTCACAGCAGATGGAGGGAGGATGGGACCGGGGCCAAGGAACCAGGTTATTGTTTTCATCTGCGTTTCTTTATTTGTGTGTCGGTGAACAGGGATTAGAACAGAACTCTGGAGGATGTGATGTGGGTCAGGGAGGACAGGTTGGTGCGGATCCACTTCCTTTAACATCGGGAGGTGGAACGTTTTATATTATTCTTGATTTCTCAGAGATTAATTCATGGATCTTGACGGAAAAACTCTAATATTTTTGAGATGTTGAATTTGGTTCGGCCTGATTAAAGATGAGAGACTATCAGGCCTTGGACGAGGTCGGCGCTCCTCCCACAATCGACCTCATATATAAATCGATCTCTGTCATCACCAGTGTTTTGGCTCCGTATCAGTTTTAATCCCAAACTGTAGAAACACAATCAGTGAGTCAGAGCTTGTGAGCGTCATCGTTTCCAAACATCTCAGTTTGTCCTCGTCCAAACTTAAACAGCTGAGTCTTCAAACCACGACGGCCCCGGCAGCGTCTCCAAGGTTCTTCAGCTTCAGCGTCTCTGAATATGAATCTGGATCATTGTGGACGACTGAAGAAGAGTTCATGTGGTTTCAAACGGCAGCTGAGTCGTGTGGATGAAGCTTCAGTGCTCAGAACTACTGGTGTTTAATGACACCCAGTATCTGGATGGACCTCAGTGGGACAAAGGTCACAGACAGAGGCTGAATCTCCTGTTTTTATCACTGACGGCGTCTGTGCCTTCGACTCAGATACCGAACCTGCTGCTGGAATGAAAACACAGACGAGCTGCGTCAGGGCGTCTGACCGAAGTCACATCTCTATCTTCTCTACTGTGAAAAAGGTCAAGTTACCTCATCTGTGCTTGTTCTTTTTATCAGTGGGTCGTCTGTGTGGGGGGGGGGGGGGGGGGGCTCAGTCAGAGGACACAGCTGAGACGCTGGTTCACGCGCAGGAAGTTGGACAGAGTTCAAGCTGACGTGACACCTGACAAAATGTTGATCTGCAGCCTGAGGGATGTGTGCGAGTCACTGAAAGGCTCAGCCCGGTGGTTTGATACCCCTTCTCAAAGGTCGGGTCCAGGGGGTCGGGCCGAGGGAGAGGACTCGGGACGGGACGAGCGTCTTTCACTAAAATCTAATAGCGCAACATTTAGGGGACTTGTTTTAATTTGAGACATGCAAACAGTCAATTTGAATGTTTTTTTGTTTCTTTGATGCTTTTATTCTGAAATCAAAAAAAAGCATCAAAGAGCTGGAGCAGCTAAAGTGCACGTCTCCGCCCACTTTATCACCAGGTTACATTTAAACCCTTTTCTGCATATTGTTGACATTAAACACAGATAAATTATCAATTCTCTGGAGTAATTGAAAGGAATTTTTGCTCCTGTACATTAACTGAATTCAGATCAGCCTCTAAAAGTACAATTGACATCAGATGATTTATCCAGATCTGCCTCTAACTTCCTCCTGGTGCTCGACAGGAGAACAGAGATCAGAACCGACTCAAATCCTCGGTTCTGTCTCCGTGTGATTAAAGTTGTTATTCTCTTGTGGTCCTCCAGGTGTTGGAGCAGATTAGTGAAGTAAACACAGAATCACATGATCCTTGTTCCACATCGTTCCTGTGCCAGCTCGGTACTCAGGTGAGCGTCACCGAGGATCATCAGGACGTGTGTGAAGCCTCTTCCAGAAGACGTGCCAAAGTCAGCCTGGTTTTAGATTCTTTGGTTTTCAGATTGAATGACTCTTAAAATAAAGATAAATGGAAAAAGAATAACTATGTTTCAAGCAGTGAGAGGAGCACACGGGGAACTTACCCTCCACCTCCTCCTCGTCACACAGGTGCTTCACAAAGGAGGCCCCCCGGTCCAGCACCGCCTCGTCCTCCATCCTGTAGTAATAGAAGAGGAAGAAAGACTGATCACACTTCTCCTCCAGCGTCAGCGTGGAGCCGTAGCGCCGCGGCTCCCCCCCCTGCAGCAGGCTGGGACTGGGAGTCAGTCTGGTGCTGCTGGTGGCGCTCATCTCTCCCCATCAACCAGTCGGCCACAGACGCCCTGCGTGCCGCCACCTCCACATGAGACATGTGGTGTTGTGTGCCAGTGTGTTTGTGCGTGTCGTCCTCCAGGAGCAGCCAATAGGTGCGATGTTACGGGTTTAATCTGGCGGAGGAGGGTGAGGGAGAGGACAGGAAGTGGACGCTAATTGAGCGTGATGAGTGACAGGGGCCTGAGTGACAGGGGCCTGAGTGACAGGGGCCTGAGTGACAGGGGCCTGAGTGACAGGGACTGGATTCAGATCGGAGTCTCACTACCTGGACGTCGTCTTTCAGGATCACGGTCCAGAGTCTTATCAGTGGGAGGGAGAAGGACAATACAAGCATGTGGAAAAGAGTTGTGTCTTATCAGTCACACACACGCACACACACAAACACACACACACTACAAAGCCGCTCCATCTGGCGGCTAATGCCCGCCGCTCCCCCCCCCCCTCGCCACCGGCCTCCACCTAAGACACAAGTGGGCCATCACATGTCTGTCTACTCATCCGCCCTTACAGGATTACACCGGCTTTACTTAAGTGACAACACACACACACACACAAACACACTCACACAAACCCGTAACAGGCTGGCGTGTCGGAACCTCGCTGCTCTCCAAGACAGTTTAACACAAACACACACACACGCACACACCTCAGACCAGCCGCACACTATTTTATGAACCACTATAAACGTAGAGTAATACCAGAACTACTTAAGTACTGTGTGTTACGCTGATAGACCAGCGGTGAACTTGCGTAGCCAATCAGCTGCGTCCTCAACGTTCACGTACTTTGGTATATGTGTTACTTGAGGATTCCACTAGAGGGCGCTACACAGAACTCACACTGAAGACTAGCATCTTTCACGATCTTTCACGAAAACCATACGTCGTCATTTGGATGAAGCCTAAACAATACTTCAGGATTCTATTCTTAAATTAAACAAGGGAAATTATCATTTAAATAAATGATCCTTGAGAATATGTTTATTTTTAACTGTTCCGTATCAATAAAACTATTAATGCTAATGTCAAAGACAACTATTGCATCATTTTTATTTTTATATTTCTCTTCTACATTTTAGTGTCTTCATTGAAACTATTTCACAAGCTCATAACCTCTTTTATTTTATTGTTCGATTATTTTACACTTTTCTCTTTTAATCTCTTCACCTCTTTATTCTTCTAATTTTCATCTGATTTACTTTTGCTTTACGTTTGTTTTAAACGTTTTTTTCTGATTCTTCATTTCTTTTTCATTTAGTTTTTAATGTCCCTGAACATCAGCTTGAATCTGTGTATGAAACATTCATAAATAATAATGACTGAGAACTAGCTGTCTGGTGTTCAAACTAATTGTTTCCTTCTGATCTAAATCGTCATCTTCAACTCGTAGATCAGCTTGTTGATGTGTTTTGAAATAAGGTTTTATTACTATTTATTATAATAATGTAATAAAAGTTGATGAAGCAACATCTTCTGAATGGAAACTTCTGATGTGTGACTGTGTCTGATCAACTTGTAGTAGATGTAGTTTCTGCTGTTCTTTCTCCCTCCATCGCCCCCTATGGAACAACTGAGGGAACAGCAGGCTTCTTTCCACCTCGTTATCAAACCAGACTCTTTACAACACAAATCTTCAAACTTCCTTCAGCCTCAGGATTATTTTTATAAACTTATATTCAGAATAAAAAGAGTGTATTGATATTTTTTTAAGAATAAACCAGTGGCAGCAGAAAGACGACAGTGAAATGTACCAAGTCTCAGCTGATTGGAGGAGTTTCTATCAATATGTTCTGATCATTATATTCATATGTCCAGATCGAAATACTCAGATGTAGAAACAATAAAATAATTCCATAAGTATTATGAGGCTCTGACGTGAGTTAAGCAACATTTTTCTTTTTTTATCATCTAGTGAAACAATAACACAATAAAGTTTATTATTGTCATTACTACCACTACTACTTCGACTACTACTACTACTACTACTACTCCTACTACTACCTCTAGCCTGCAGGCAGCTGTCTTGTATGAATGAGTAATCCTCAGTTACACCTCTGAACAACGTCCTCTGGGAATAATTCACTTTAGTTAACATCTCTCACACCCACTGGAAAAACTACTTCAGCACAAAGTCACTTTAAAGTCAAAGCATAATTCACGTTTTAAAGATTGTGTTTAAAGAGTCCAACGACTGCAGCTTCTGAAATATGAGAAGTCGTCAGCTGCAAAAAAATGTTCAAATCCTATTTGACAGAAGATGCAGAACACAAAGTTCCTTTTTCTGCTCAGACTACGTCACAGTGACGTCACTGCAGAGAGAGAGGAATCTGAACCTAGATTAAAAACACATGTGCTTCAGGAATGTGAAGTATTCCACTGTTCCTCTGATCAATATGTGAACATGTGCGTATTGACGAGCTTCAGCTGAACCTTCTCACGAGCTGCAGGAGCCACCAGAGCTTCACACTTTGCTCTGGTGATTGTAAATGTGCAGCTATCAGTGTATCAGCTCACAGATAACGTGTCTCTGTCCTCGTGGGGACAACAGTCCTACATCCCCTGAGTGTGTCCAGAGGAGCTCGGCTCTCTGCAGCTGACGCTCTGTCGACCCTGGAACCATCATCTGCTGCAGCCGTCACAGGAGATATGAACAAATGTGTCCAGGATCTCAGGTTTCACTGAAACTCTCAGGGTTTCTCCACCTTCGGTAAAACGACGTGGAGGTTTCACCTGAGTGATATTTTAATGTCTCAGTAGAGATTTTTCGTGGTGACACTCAAACTTTCCACTGCTTATACTCAAAATAAACGTCACATGAGACACAACACACAGGAAGTGAAGCCCTGAAACGCTGGAGTGAAAAGGACATTTAAAAATCTATAAATTCTCTCAGCTGACACATTTTGGGTTGAATCTTTAATCTGATTCTGTGACTTTCAATGTGTTTTCAATGAGAAACTTCCTGCAGCAATACACTTTGGGATATTAGGGATATATTGAGTTTAAAAATGTTTTATGTATCTAGGCTTCTAATTCCTCAGGTTAAGAGAAATCCATCAACTATTTGGTCGCAGTCACACATGAAGATAAAGATGAATAAAGGAATCATATCTCATATAAAGCTGAAATCAGGCTCTTGTGACTGTGCAGGACTGAATCCACATGTTTCTACTCTCAGTTGTTTCCGAGGTTTGTTTTTCTCTGAGGCTTCGATCTCTGTGAAGCAATTACACGGAGGTTCATGTCTCGGAGATTAAACTTTAACGTGGTCAAACAGTAAACGACCTCCAAGTTTGTGCAGAGCTGAATCAGCAGAGCAGCTCAAGCTGAACCAGAAACACTAAAGGTTTCCTCTGTCTGTCCATCAGAGCGGATCTAACTTGTCAGAAGTCTTTGCACTGGAGCTGTCCGTCCTCCCATGTCCCCACCAGGAGACGTCTGCAGGTGGAATGTGTCAAAGTACAGCTGTGTGTGTGTGGGCCGGTTGGAGTCACTTACTTCTTGTTGCTCATCTCTGCGGGATGCGTGTGATAACTCTCCTGAATGAATGTGCTGGGCAGAGCGGATCACCAGAGCGGCTGCTTGATGTGTGACCTGACAGAGCAACACACGGAGAGGTCATTCATCTGCTCTGTGTAGAGGAGCACACTCCTCTGTGCCACCAGGTGAAACACACAGTGAAACACACTGCACAGGAACCAAACACACTCATTGTGCACCTGCTGCTGGCACGGAAGTTAATGATCGAAGAGAAGTGGAGACACACACCAGCAACATGCCATCACATGGAGAGAGGAACACAGGAAGAGGAAGAAGATACACAAACATCAGAATATCATGCTGACCCTCTGTGGGCCCCTCTGCCAGAGCTGTGACTATCCTGGGATGGATTCACAGAACGCAGACCCAACAGCCGGATGCAGCTGCTCTGGATGCACGAAGAAACCAAATGATAAAACAGCAGTGGAGTTTGAAACTAGCCCATAAATCTCTCGCCTCGCGCGTTCCAAGTTCTGTCTGTGCAACGCAAACACACTCCAGCTGCGCCTTTACGCACGAGCCCGTCTCCAAACGGGTGATTCCCGCTCCGCTCCACGTTGAGCCGCAGCCTGAGAAGAGATTAAAGCCGAAGCAGAGCAAGAGGAGGTCGCTTAACTTCTCTGTAGGAGACAGGAGAAGAGATGAAGAGGAGGAAGAGGAGGAGGACTCACCGCTGCAGCTGGTCTCTGTGGCTCAGAGTGTCCGGCTCCTGGTGAAGGTGAAGACGTCTCCTCTCGCTGCTCCGTCACGCTTCTCTGTGGCGTTACGCGGCGGGTGCGCGCACCGAGCTGTCGCCTCTATCTGCGGCGGGACCATCCTTCTGTCAATGCCACTCCTCCGGGGTGGGGGGGTGGGGGGGGGGGTCAACACTCTCTGTTGCTGCCCCTCCAGCCGGACCGCGTCATGGCGCGATGCAGCGGTGCCACAGCTTTGACGCGCAGCTCCAACAGGAATCTGTGGAACTGAGTGAAACCAGGAGCAGAAGAAAAGTGAAGTTCAATCAGAGAAAGTTTCTGTTTCTGTTGGTTTCCGGTTCTTTGAGATTGAGTCACACTGAACAAAGTCTCCAGAGGTTTTGGATACAGATGAGAAACCTGATCTGTGAAACCACGATCACATAAATCTGTGTTTATATATTCCTGTTTGCATCTGAACCATTAAAACTGAAAACACTTTGGTTCTAAATCTACAGAGAAATAAAAAGTACAACAGGACTATTATTCATATGGGACTGTTTATTTATCTCAACTGTGAATGACAGCAATCTGGATCTACAGCGCCATCTGCTGGAAACAACGTGACACTGCACGAAGATTAACAGCAATCAATTAAACACATGTTTACATAAATCATCAGTTTACGTTCATGAAGGGATATTTGTTAAATGACTGAGTCTCATTCTTCTGTGTTTCACCTTGAAAACAACAGATCAGAAATATTTTACACAGAAAAAAACAAACACACGTTTTCAAAATCCAATAAAACAAATCCACGAGGCTTCGTCCACTTCTGATCTGAAGTCCGACCTCTCGTGTTTTCTCAGAACAGAATCTCTGAGGATTTATTCTCTCAAAGCCTCAAATCACCTCCGAGCTTTCTGACTTTCTGTTTACAGGATTTTTATAGAAATCTTCTAGTTCAAAAGGAAAAGAGCTTTGACTGTAAATTGGCTTTTATGCTCTGATTTGATCTTTTCAGGATCTTTCACTGTCTGAGACGTGACTGATCAAGTCTCAACTACATTAAAATACTTTGCTTTTTATTCAGTTTCTTCTCCGGCTGACTCAGGATTTCTGGATCTAAGAAAACCAGAAAGAATATGAATATTGTGTAAAGCACTTTGAGTTGCATTTCTTATATGAAGTGTAGAAATAAAGATGATTATTTTATTATATAATTGGAGAAAGTGGAGCCATGAAAATAATAACTGGATACAAATGAAAAAGAAAAGGAGACCAGAGTAAATGTTCAAGGAACTGAAGTTTTACTTTGATAATAAATCATTATGGATGGTAATTTAACATTTTGAAGTCAGATAAAGTTCAGTTCAGACAGAGTCGACGGACGAACCTTGTTTTCTGTTTCACCTTCTGCACCGAGCTCACGTGAGATTATTCATTCACTTATTTTAACTGTGGAACACAAACAGTGACTGAGACCATCATTTAAAATGTGTCCGAGTACAGAAAACACAGAAAACACAGAAAACACAGAAACATTCACAGGAAACACGAATGAGAAACAGTAAAACAATAAAAAGATAATAACCATAGTAGATGAAACAGTTTCTCTTCTAACAGAGAGCGAGGACAGCTCTTATGTTTAAGATGTGAATTATACTCAGTAATGGGAGCGTATCATTAAATTCATGTGAGAATCCAGGATACAGGTTATGAAACGTTAATGTTTCAGATGGACGAGTCGCTCGGACACCTGACTCTTTTTGGAAAGTCGTGGTTATTGCCAAAACAAAGCCGGGAGAGAGACTTGTGATATTACGGGAATTCACTGGTTTGTTTGAACTGTCTGAACCCAGAGTGTTTACTTCTCTTTTAATAATTCATCATTGAGATGCTTTTTAAAAACTCATATCGCACTTTCAACAAAGAAAGAAAGACACTTTACATATGTTACCTTTTGTAGTTTGGGACATTTTGATATTTACAAAGTTAGTAGATTTGTTCATTTCAATAAAAGCAGAAATGTATTGTCTCAGGAAGATGATAAATATAAAGGGATTATAAGCAAATATTATGTTTTCATATGTGATGATAGGAGAGTGAGTTATAGTCAGTGATGTAAAATAAGTGTGAGGTTATTCATGGTGTAAATAATTAAGAGTTAATAGTTCAGTCTTGTGTGACAGCTGTGGCTGAGGGGTAGAGTGGTCGTCCTCCAACCTGAAGGTCGGCAGTTCGATTCCCAGTCTGACCCTTCTGCATGCCGAAGTGTCCTTGGGCAAGATGCTGAACCCTGCATGGCCCCCCCCATAGAATAACAAAGTGCTGTGAATAGATGCACTGTATGAATGTGTGTGTGAATGGGTGAATGTAGAACTGCACTGTAAATTGCTTTGAGTCATCAAGACTAGAAAAGCTCTGTATAAATACAAAACCATTTACTATATAATGACAAGTGATTTATTGAATTCATTGTTTCATGATCATCGCCGACACTTGAATCTGAACCTGAAGTGAAAAGTGAGATTTTCCATCCTGGGCCCTAAACCAAAACTACTTACATTTTCCACAAGTTGAGATTTGTTCTCAAAACAACGATTAATGTTTTTATTCATAACACAAAATATTGTTGAGGCTAACATTAGTACGACTTATCTGAGACAAGTGAGTGTGAGAGCGGATCGTCCCTCATACACGAGTGTATAATGCAAAACAGCTGCTGTTTAACACATTTACAACCTCAAGCATGTCAGCACTTCCATGTTTTTCCATCATGGAGGGGGGGGGGGGGGGGGTAGACAGAACAACATCAAGGGACATCTTCCACATCTTCGTTTCACATTCTCCTCAGATTTATCCCTAAGTCGCTCTGAAGCCTTTCACGAGCTGGACCTGGTTCTGAGGAGGATTCTGGAGGAATCTCCTCGGCCTGTTGGAGCTTTGCACTTTGTTTCTTCACCGTGTGCCTGTACTGGTGCTGCTGGTTGGATTCCTGGTGACTTTCCACTGGGTTTCATGTGAAATTGTTCCAGGAACTGCAGCTCATCCTTTTTCTCAGAACCTCTCCGAACCTGCTTGATGTGCATTCGTTGAGTTATTCAGTTAAATCCTGTTAAAGCAGATGAGCAGTTCCACCATGTTTGTTCAATCAGGTTATTCTCAATGTAACGTTCCAGTTACTTTTAATTAACAAAGAGCTGTTGACTTCAACCGGATCAATGTGCAGTATCCGACCAATCAGGAGTCAGTGTCAGCTGTCAATCATGATGTCACACCTCGTTTTTATATCAGGTAACTAATTCAAACTGATCAGAAACACTCGAACAAGCATCAGTGAGATATGAACTAAAATGACAGAAACCATCTTTGAGAGAGAACTATGTGGCGTGTAGATTATGAGCCATACAGCAGCCAACCACCAGGTGGCGATATGTACGATGTACGAAGTTGATGGGATGTTGATTACATAGATATATATATCATAGATATATATATAAAGGCTAGATGTCTCGTCCGCGTTGCCGGTCAACGGAGTCGAACGTCTGCACATGGCGGCCATCTTGCCACGGGTGGCTCGCCCACCCATAACATTGTGTTGGTAGTGGTATCTGTCATATTTGTGCTGAGAGTTTCTCTGGTCACATCTGCTCAGAGATCAGCGGCTTCATGATCAGAGCAGAAGCTGCAGGTGGTTTGTACCGAGCTGGACTTTCTGTTTCCTCCTTCTCCTCTCGGCTCGCTCCTTGTGCTCAGTACAACACGTGACGCTCACAGTCAGGACTACTGACAGCTAAATCATCCCAATAAAAAATAACCTTAACTAACCCTC
Source organism: Pleuronectes platessa (assembly GCF_947347685.1). Taxonomy (NCBI): domain Eukaryota; kingdom Metazoa; phylum Chordata; class Actinopteri; order Pleuronectiformes; family Pleuronectidae; genus Pleuronectes; species Pleuronectes platessa. The sequence goes on from NC_070629.1 coordinate 29,883,844, forward strand.
TGAACTTGAACTAGTTCATTTTAAGTGTGAACTGGCTCAACGTTGCAAACAGCTACTGGACACCAGTCAGCATTGAGAGGCAGAAGTAGGGCTGGATCATTACACTCCTGTGACCAATCCTGCATGAGACTGCGGTTAGGCCCGCCTTTCTCATTAGCATAAGGACACTGCAAATGAAAAGGAAATGTATCAGGGAATAAATAAATGTGCAAATATATTTAAGACATTTATTTTGACATTTCTCTTGGTATTAACATATTTTATTTATTTATTTCTGTATTTATTTATTTATTTCCATTTTTATTTATTCATTTATTTATTTATTTCTGTATTTATTTATACATTTATTTATTTATTTATTTTTACTTAAGTCATGTATGGTCCTCCATACACCACCAGGTTCTTCTGGATAACAACTGGACGAGCTTCGGAGGAGGATGGCTTTCAACGGGACATTACGTTTTGTAACGTGACCAACCAATAAGTAGTAGTACTGTATTTGCAATGTCTAACCCTAACCCTATGTATTGATGAGAATTGTATTGTATTGTTTATATCATTATTATTATTAATATTATTACTCAGGCAACATTTGTCCATAGTATCATTGTATCGTCGTTAAGCTGTAGTTGTATTATTGTCCTGCAGGCCGCGCTGTTTCTCAAAGTTCACACTCGATGTAAACAGCTCAGAGACTCTGAAAGCGGAAGAGGCACAAGTGCTCCGAGTCTCTGAACCCCAACGCAAGGCATCATGGGAGCTCTGCGGTCAGGGAGCTGCTGCTCGCGACTCATCTCCACTCACGTGCACTGTCTCTGGTCACGTGAGCACTGAAAATCTCGCGAAATTAAACAGTTTGAACAAAATGCAAATTCCGAGTTATTTCCGGGTCAGGAGGCGGCGGTGGAGGACGGGACGAGCGGACTGAACCCGGACGGAACCCGGACGCAACCCGGACTGAACCCCCGGAGCGGCCTGCCGGTTGTGTTGCTAACCTCTGCGGGTGTAGCCCCACAGGCTAACCGCAGCTAGCTGAGCGCCGACCCGCAGTCCGAGCCCCGCCGCCGGTCACATGAAGCGGGTCTGACCGGGGGGAGCAGGAGGAGGATGGCTGAGCAGGATGCACCGCCGGAGGGCTTGCACGGGCCGGGCAGGAGGACCTCCTCGGACGGGAACGGACACGTTGACAGCCCGGACGAGACACTGTCCCCGACCTCGGTGATTTATTTCAGGGAGGCTCTGAGCTCCGCTAACGTCCGGTTCGGGAAGCCGGGCTCCGGGTCCCCGGCTCCGCTCCGGCACTATGACTTCCAGATCGAGAGGATCGAGTCCAAGCGCAGGAACAAGAGTAAGAAACCTTTCTAGACTTCCATCAGCAAACATGAGCTCCTGACATAAAGAAGCTAACAACACTGAGCTCTGTTAGCATCTTTAAATACTTAAAGTACATAAGTACACTAAAGCACCTGCTGTTAGCATCTTAAATAAACTTAAAGTACACAACTACACTAAAGTACCTGCTTTTAGCATCTTAAAATACATAAAGTATACAACTACACTCAAGCACCTGCTGTTAGCATCTTAAAATACATCAAGTATACAACTACACTAAAGTACCTGCTTTTAGCATCTTAAAATACATAAAGTATACAACTACACTAAAGTACCTGCTTTTAGCATCTTAAAATACATAAAGTATACAACTACACTAAAGTACCTGCTTTTAGCATCTTAAAATACATAAAGTATACAACTACACTCAAGCACCTGCTGTTAGCATCTTAAAATACATCAAGTATACAACTACACTAAAGTACCTGCTTTTAGCATCTTAAAATACATAAAGCACACAACTACACTAAAGTACCTGCTGTTAGCATCTAGCTTGTTGGAGGAGTTAGCTAACTTTGGATTCTCGCAAACAAACAACTTCTTGTCTTTTTTTACTTTAATACAATTCTACTAACTAATGTATTTTGAGTTCTGCGGTTAAAACAGATTTTCTTCTCGAACTGATTAAATCCTCAGTAATTTAATGTGTCACGCCTGTCAGCTGACAATGCTGTAAACAAGCTGTAAACGAGCTGTAAACAAGCTAACAAGCTGTGTGTGGTTCATGATTAGATAAAACTTTATTGATCCACTTTCACTAGTAACAGCAGAAAGAGAGACAGACACACACGTACATATGGGTGAATCATCACAATAAGAGGTGTACATGTGAAATAATGTAATATAATAAAATGTAATGGCAAATGTATTATATAGAACATTTCATGAGCATAAACTCTATGTGCTTCTAATTGAGAGAACAGTAGAAGACCACAAGCACAACAGATTAATAAATTCAACATCAATGGTTCATACAGATGATGTGAAGAGGTTGATTCTTCTCTGTAGTTTTGACAGTAGCTCTGCTGTTTGCTGTCGTATGAATTTAACGGTGGATCAGTCGTTAGCTGCTGGTTTAGCTTTGAGCTCCGTCTGTCTGTGGTGATAATTGTTGTGTCTGTCACTCACATATCATTCTCTCTCACCTAACATGAGTTATGTCAGTTATTCACCTCTTTAACTGATCAGAAAATACTAATTAAAGCTCTTTCAACATGTAATCAACTTTATTCTGCTGTCACTTCCGCTGGCTCATCATAATTCATGGGATTCTTATTTTAACTCAGCAACCGACCTCATTTACAACATAGTTCGTATAGAATATAAACAAAACATTCCAAGACGTCAAGAAAACACAAATCCACAAAATAAAAGCCTCAGTAATGAATACAGTATATAACTCAATAACTTGTACATAATAGAAAATAATTGTTACTGTACAGTGGCCACACCCCTTTCATAAAAGCAGTCTTTGCAAACAAACAAACAAATGCAGATAAAAACATAACATCCTTGATGGAGGTAATATTACTGAGCCCTGGTGGTGTGGCCGGTGTCCCATCTGCTAACATGGAGAAGGCAGGGTTAATGATCTATCCTGCTGCCAGCCACCAGGGGGCCATCAAGAGGCTGTGGCTTCACTTAGTGGAGGTTCTGATTGGTCCAGTCTATTGTTTGTCTTCACATGACGGAGCAGTTCAGTAATTGCATTATCAAAGAACAGGCCTCAGTTCCAGGTCAGGCTGTTGATGCTCGAGAGACGGATGAGTCCTCAGCTGCATCATTAGACCTGCCTGAGCACCCCCCCCCCCCCCCCCCCCCCATCCTTTTCCTTTTTTTACGCATGCACCATCTGCTCACGTGACCGTGTGTGTTGCTGTACCCAGCACTGATGTCAGCCATCTTGGTCAACACCCACCCAGTGCATTCACTGCGGTGCCGAGGCAATCCAGTCGGAGAGAGGCGGTGTTGAGCTGAGCGGAGGAGGGCTGTGATTTCCAGACCCGGTGCTCTCCTGCATTTTAAATCCCCCCCCCCCCCACCACCCCCCTGTCTGCACAGAAGGGGATAATCGGAGGTTAAGAAGAGGAGGAGGAGGAGGAGGAGGAGGCTGAGGAGGAGAGGACGGGGCAGCCTTTCTCAAGCCGGCAGTGTAATTAACTCAGTTGGAGCAAGGAGGAGAGAAGGATGCAGGCGTAGAGAGGAGGAGAAGCATCACTCTTTCCACCACCTGCTAAACGCTGCTGCCAGCCTTCCCCCCCCCCCCCGTCTTGGCCTTTTCTCTCCTTTGTCTCTTTTCATCCTCTCTGGTTTCTCTCTCTCTCTCTCTCTCTCGGAGCTGTTGTTTTTTTGGGGCCTTCGCTGGCTTCTGGAGCCATCACGCCTTTTTCCCTCGGCTGGTTGTGTTGGTTTTGCCTCACATCAGCTGAGTCATCATGGCTGATCTGACGCCCCAGAGCGAAACCCCGACTCCCACCACGGACAAGATCACCCAGGCCGCCCGCGAGACCATTTATCTCTGCAACTTCCGCGTGTCTGTCGATGGCGAGTGGCTTTGCCTTCGCGAGCTCAACGACATCTCGCTCACCCCGGACCCCGAGCCGGCCCTTGAAGGTAACGTGACGGATTAGCTCATCAGTGGGAGTCTGTGTGATGTCTGTTAGGGCGTGGTGGTACACCAGGTCTCCGGACGCTGCACGTTTCAGCCCAGGAGACCGTGGTGTCCTGTTTGAGCTGTGTCATGGTGGATTTCACGGGGGGGAGGTTTGATTTCTCGGAGCAGGATCACACAGCAGGAAGACGCTGCCAGGAAATGGGACGGGGATGAGAATCAACCCGGAAGTGCAGGTTGTTTTGTCACCAGGATGAATTTGCCTGTAGCAAATCAAATGGACAGCTGGATTTTGACGGGCCTGTTTTCTTAAATCAACAGATTGCAACAGAACTCCGTTGTCATGTTGTTTGTGTTTCGCTTTCAACGTTTGTTTCACGTTGAATCCAGATATCTGGGTCTGGAAGTGACGCATAAATGATCTGTAAACACACATGTCTCTACAGTATTCATTGTGTCTCTGTGGTTTGTTAGTTCTACACAACAGATGATGTTGTGTCTGTTGTCAGATGAAGACTCCCTCGTCTCTTTGCCACGCCTTCTCTCAGCACAGACCAGGCAGGTCGGCAGTTCAGACTCTTCCTCGGCCAGTTGGCAAATTCAGCACCGCAGCACTTCCCCCTCCGGCTGAGCAGGAGATCTATTGTAATGATGTTACACAGGAGCTTCGACACCTGCAGAGACATTTATCCTGTTGTGTGTCTGCAGGATAAAGTCTCTAATGTTGTGCGTCAGATTTCCGGGTTTATTAAAAGGGACGATCAATATTTTATTCTTCGCTTGACAATGTGAGTTTCACTCCGGCAGATACTGAGGTTTATTCATTTCAATGCAGAGTTCACGAGTGGAGTTAACCTCTGAAGAACTGGAGAAATCTGATATTCTGTCAGAGAATGAATGATACTGATATTGAGTTAATTATTAATGTTGGTTTGTTGCCCTCTAATGTAAACAGGATGTATACAATGTAAGAAGCTCATGGAAAGACGTTGAGCCCTCACTGACAAAATTATTCATCTAGCATTGATTTTACTGTCCTGAATTATTATTAAGTCATTATGAAAATGCTGGTTTGTATAAAACTGGAAATTTACTTCTCGAATCTGAAGGATTTATTATATTAATATTAGTACAGGACATCATGTGATGCAGTCAGACGTCTATGATTTGGACTGAATTAGATGTAATCAGTCTGTCAGGCTGTTCACTGTCATCACAGTATTACACATCATGAGTATATAAACTTTAATAACTTTTCTACTAAAACAGCCTTGATTCACATTTACACCATTTCAGCACCAACAATGTCTCATATCTGCATTAACTGGTTGTAATCAGATCTTCACACAAAGACCATCACATCCACATGAAGCAACCAGATGCTGAGGGAAACTATAACCCTGTGGAGCTGCTGCACTAAAAGCCTGAGTGTCTGTTATGTACTGATATAAATAATGGATTAGTTCTACATGTATGGATGGATCATGAAGTGCTGACTGTAGCTGGTTTCATATTCTCACAGGAAACAGGTTTTATAATGAAACAAAGATTTTCTTTGTGTCCAGCGACACAACCTGAATTTTACTTCCTGGAAAAGATTTGTTGTTTTTCTATTTTGAAGAAGTAAACAGAACTGACTGAAACAGAACTGACTCAATCAGAACTGACTCAATCAGAACTGACGGCTCCTGATAAGTGTAGCTCCCGACTCGTTCCTGCTGCTGTCGTCTTATTTTCCAGATCAAGTCACTTTGTTGTGTACTTTATGTATTTTAAGATGCTAAAAGCAGGTACTTTAGTGTAGTTGTGTACTTTAAGTTTATTTAAGATTCAGAGTAAAAACTATTTCTCATGTCCAGAGAAAAAAGCATCTTGAGAGAAAGACCGACTTTTTAGTCTAGGATCAAATTGTAAAATAATTTGTGTTTGAAAATTGTGACTGTTTGTTTGGTGTCTTGTCCTGACATGAAAATAAACTATATAAATTATAAAACGAGGACTTTAACGACACTGTCCTGTTTCTTCTTGTCTATCTTTTTAGATCCCAAGGATCCCATCGCGATTGAAAGGCTGAACTTGATGAACATGGCCAAGCTGAGCATCAAGGGCCTGATCGAATCCGCTCTGAACCTGGGACGCACACTGGACTCGGACTACGCACCTCTGCAGCAGTTCTTTGTGGTGATGGAGCACTGTCTGAAGCACGGCCTGAAAAGTAAGTTCTTCTCACGTCACCCTGTCATGTGGACAGAATCCTGTGATCAGTAGCTAGACCTCAAATAGATTTAAGTCAATTTGCTGCTTAAAAGTTTTCTAGAATTCTCTATTTATATTAGAATATGTTCAGATGCATGTTGTTTCCGTCAGTCACAGTTTGAGTATCATGACTCTGTGACCCAGATTAAATAACCTCTCACTGTCTGTGGGCCGTCAGCTAAGAAGACCTTCCTGGGGCAGAACAAGTCCTTCTGGGGGGCGCTGGAGTTGGTGGAGAAGCTGACGCCTGAAGCAGGAGAGATCACTGCCAGCGTCAAAGACCTGCCGGGGCTCAAGTGAGTGTGTCTTCATTTCCCTGAAGGAGGCAGACGGATCCTCCCTGACACCTTCTAGATTTAAGTGTTATTACAAAATCTGTGCCCAAAACGTCATAAATGGATTTAAAGGCACAGGAATGACCTGACTGAGGCAACTCTGGCTGCAGTTTCTGATATTAAGTTTGATATATTTTTATATGTTCAGTAATTGTTTTCTGTTTTGTTGACAGAACTCCTCTAGGAAGAGGTCGGGCCTGGTTACGACTCGCTCTGATGCAGAAGAAGCTCTCAGACTACATGAAGACCATCATCAACAGGAAGGACCTGCTCAGGTGTGTGTGATCACATGATGCACTTTTAGAAAGAAAGAAACCAAATAGTAATTCTGCAGCTCTTAAAAAGTATTTTATACTCTGCAACCTTTTTTGTATTCGGGCCACTCTCCCTTTTTTAAAGTCGCAATATTTCAGACACTAAAGATTTATGCTTCAGACTTTTCACAGGATTTAACACAGAATGAACCTCTCATACTGTAAATCTCTTGTTTGTTTGTTTTTGATGATTTGATGTGTCACACTGACAGTGAAATGGTAATAAATTAAATTCTATATGTTATTAAAAGGTTTAAAATGTAATGCTGACTCTGCTGAACTCTTGTCTCCTGTGTGTAGTGAATTCTACGAGGCCAATGCGCTGATGATGGAGGAGGAAGGAGCCGTCATCGCTGGGCTGCTCGTTGGACTAAACGTCATCGATGCTAATCTGTGCATGAAGGGAGAGGACCTGGACTCACAGGTGATTCACTCACTGACACCTCATCACACGAGGAAGAGATGAAACCCAACAGGCTCAGTTCATGATCCGTGGTCACAGGAAGGAGGAATGTTCTCTCTTCATGTGGTGGCTTTCATTTTTATGTGCAGGTTCAACTTTAAACACTTTTATTGATCTTCATAAACGAGACGGTGTGAAGGTGTGAAGCAGTTGTTTCTTTTTACTTTAGCTCAGAATGTTTTAACGTTCAAACTTAAGTAAGAAACTAAGTAATTTTGTGGAGACTTCATGTAAACACTGGTTGGTTTAAAAAAAATGATTAAACATATGTTGTATATTTTGTACTCACATTGTTCAAACTCAGAGAAATCCACATTTCTTTTCAAGGTAAAATTACGTTTTATTTTGGTAACTTGTGTCATTTAGATTTTAATCGGTAACGGTGGTGAAAACAACGACTCCCATGATCCTTTGCTGCTTCACCAAACTAGGTCTTTGGTTCTGGTTTTGATTGAGACGGTCAAAGTCACATCTGTTTTCCACTGTTTGGCTCTTTTATATCTGTCGTGTGGTTTCTGATGTCATTGATTCTCTTTCTCTCGTTCAATGACCTCCACAGGTCGGAGTGATCGATTTCTCCATGTACCTCAAAGATGGAGGACACAGCAGTAAGAGTGCAGAGGGGTGAGTGCTGCCTCCTGACCTCAAGATGAATTCAAACCAGAGACACTGACAGTTTACTTTGTGTTTATTATTATTTTTAATACTAAAATATCTTAATATCTCTCTCTGCTCCTCAGTGACGGTCAGATCACAGCGATTCTCGATCAGAAGAATTATGTGGAGGAGCTGAACAGACATTTAAGGTTCGTCTTTACTCCATCTCTCTTCACTCCATCTCTCTTTACTCCATCTCTCTTTACTCCATCTCTCTTCTCTCCATCTCTCTTCACTCCATCTCTCTTTACTCCATCTCTCTTTACTCCATCTCTCTTCTCTCCATCTCTCTTCACTCCATCTCTCTTTACTCCATCTCTCTTTACTCCATCTCTCTTCTCTCCATCTCTCTTCTCTCCATCTCTCTTTACTCCATCTCTCTTCTCTCCATCTCTCTTCACTCCATCTCTCTTCTCTCCATCTCTCTTCACTCCATCTCTCTTCACTCCATCTCTCTTCACTCCATCTCTCTTTACTCCATCTCTCTTCACTCCATCTCTCTTCTCTCCATCTCTCTTCACTCCATCTCTCTTCTCTCCATCTCTCTTTACTCCATCTCTCTTTACTCCATCTCTCTTCTCTCCATCTCTCTTCTCTCCATCTCTCTTTACTCCATCTCTCTTCTCTCCATCTCTCTTCACTCCATCTCTCTTCTCTCCATCTCTCTTCACTCCATCTCTCTTCACTCCATCTCTCTTCACTCCATCTCTCTTCACTCCATCTCTCTTCACTCCATCTCTCTTTACTCCATCTCTCTTTACTCCATCTCTCTTCACTCCATCTCTCTTCTCTCCATCTCTCTTCTCTCCATCTCTCTTCACTCCATCTCTCTTTACTCCATCTCTCTTCACTCCATCTCTCTTTACTCCATCTCTCTTTACTCCATCTCTCTTCACTCCATCTCTCTTCTCTCCATCTCTCTTCACTCCATCTCTCTTCCCTCCATCTCTCTTCACTCCATCTCTCTTTAGTCCATCTCTCTTCCCTCCATCTCTCTTCACTCCATCTCTCTTTAGTCCATCTCTCTTTAGTCCATCTCTCTTTACTCCATCTCTCTTTACTCCATCTCTCCTCACTCCATCTCTCTTTACTCCATCTCTCTTTACTCCATCTCTCCTCACTCCATCTCTCTTCTCTCATCTCTCTTTACTCCATCTCTCTTTACTCCATCTCTCTTCACTCCATCTCTCTTCACTCCATCTCTCTTTACTCCATCTCTCTTCACTCCATCTCTCTTCACTCCATCTCTCTTTACTCCATCTCTCTTTACTCCATCTCTCTTTACTCCATCTCTCTTCTCTCCATCTCTCTTCTCTCCATCTCTCTTCACTCCATCTCTCTTCCCTCCATCTCTCTTCCCTCCATCTCTCTTCACTCCATCTCTCTTTAGTCCATCTCTCTTCCCTCCATCTCTCTTCACTCCATCTCTCTTCACTCCATCTCTCTTTAGTCCATCTCTCTTCACTCCATCTCTCTTTAGTCCATCTCTCTTTAGTCCATCTCTCTTTACTCCATCTCTCTTTACTCCATCTCTCCTCACTCCATCTCTCTTCTCCCATCTCTCTTTACTCCATCTCTCTTTACTCCATCTCTCTTCTCTCCATCTCTCTTCTCTCATCTCTCTTTACTCCATCTCTCTTTACTCCATCTCTCTTCACTCCATCTCTCTTTAGTCCATATCTCTTTACTGCATCTTTCTTCTCTCCATCTCTCTTCTCTCCATCTCTCTTCACTCCATCTCTCTTTACTCCATTTCTCTTTACTCCATCTCTCTTCTCTCCATCTCTCTTCTCTCCATCTCTCTTCACTCCATCTCTCTTCACTCCATCTCTCTTTACTCCATCTCTCTTCACTCCATCTCTCTTCACTCCATCTCTCTTCTCTCCATCTCTCCTCACTCCATCTCTCTTCACTCCATCTCTCTTCCCTCCATCTCTCTTCACTCCATCTCTCTTTACTCCATCTCTCTTTAGTCCATCTCTCTTTACTCCATCTCTCTTCACTCCATCTCTCTTCTCTCCATCTCTCCTCACTCCATCTCTCTTCACTCCATCTCTCTTCACTCCATCTCTCTTCTCTCCATCTCTCCTCACTCCATCTCTCTTCACTCCATCTCTCTTTACTCCATCTCTCTTCTCTCCATCTCTCTTTACTCCATTTCTCTTTACTCCATCTCTCTTCTCTCCATCTCTCTTCTCTCCATCTCTCTTCTCTCCATCTCTCTTCACTCCATCTCTCTTCACTCCATCTCTCTTTACTCCATCTCTCTTCACTCCATCTCTCTTCACTCCATCTCTCTTCTCTCCATCTCTCCTCACTCCATCTCTCTTCACTCCATCTCTCTTCCCTCCATCTCTCTTCACTCCATCTCTCTTTAGTCCATCTCTCTTTAGTCCATCTCTCTTTACTCCATCTCTCTTCACTCCATCTCTCTTCTCTCCATCTCTCCTCACTCCATCTCTCTTCACTCCATCTCTCTTCACTCCATCTCTCTTCTCTCCATCTCTCCTCACTCCATCTCTCTTCACTCCATCTCTCTTCCCTCCATCTCTCTTCACTCCATCTCTCTTCACTCCATCTCTCTTTACTCCATCTCTCTTTACTCCATCTCTCTTCACTCCATCTCTCTTCTCTCCATCTCTCCTCACTCCATCTCTCTTTAGTCCATCTCTCTTCACTCCATTTCTCTTTACTCCATCTCTCTTTACTCCATCTCTCTTTACTCCATCTCTCTTCACTCCATCTCTCTTTAGTCCATATCTCTTTACTGCATCTTTCTTCTCTCCATCTCTCTTCTCTCCATCTCTCTTCACTCCATCTCTCTTTACTCCATTTCTCTTTACTCCATCTCTCTTCTCTCCATCTCTCTTCTCTCCATCTCTCTTCACTCCATCTCTCTTCACTCCATCTCTCTTTACTCCATCTCTCTTTACTCCATCTCTCTTCACTCCATCTCTCTTCACTCCATCTCTCTTCTCTCCATCTCTCCTCACTCCATCTCTCTTCACTCCATCTCTCTTCCCTCCATCTCTCTTCACTCCATCTCTCTTTACTCCATCTCTCTTTACTCCATCTCTCTTCACTCCATCTCTCTTCACTCCATCTCTCTTCTCTCCATCTCTCCTCACTCCATCTCTCTTTAGTCCATCTCTCTTCACTCCATTTCTCTTTACTCCATCTCTCTTTACTCCATCTCTCTTCACTCCATCTCTCTTCACTCCATCTCTCTTCACTCCATCTCTCTTCACTCCATCTCTCTTTAGTCCATCTCTCTTTAGTCCATCTCTCTTTACTCCATTTCTCCTCACTCCATCTCTCTTCTCTCCATCTCTCTTCTCTCCATCTCTCTTCACTCCATCTCTCTTCACTCCATCTCTCTTTACTCCATCTCTCTTTACTCCATCTCTCTTTAGTCCATCTCTCTTTACTCCATCTCTCTTTAGTCCATCTCTCTTTACTCCATCTCTCCTCACTCCATCTCTCTTCTCTCCATCTCTCTTTACTCCATCTCTCTTCACTCCATCTCTCTTCACTCCATCTCTCTTCACTCCATCTCTCTTTACTCCATCTCTCTTTAGTCCATCTCTCTTTACTCCATCTCTCTTTAGTCCATCTCTCTTTACTCCATCTCTCCTCACTCCATCTCTCTTCTCTCCATCTCTCTTTACTCCATCTCTCTTCTCTCCATCTCTCTTTACTCCATCTCTCTTTACTCCATCTCTCTTTACTCCATCTCTCCTCACTCCATCTCTCTTCTCTCCATCTCTCTTTACTCCATCTCTCTTTAGTCCATATCTCTTTACTGCATCTTTCTTCTCTCCATCTCTCTTCTCTCCATCTCTCTTCACTCCATCTCTCTTTACTCCATCTCTCTTTAGTCCATCTCTCTTCTCTCCATCTCTCTTTACTCCATCTCTCTTTACTCCATCTCTCTTTACTCCATCTTCACTCTCTTTCTTCTAACGGGACGTGTCTGTCTGTTTTCAGTGCGTCAGTAAATAACCTCCAGGCCAAGGTGGACGCTCTGGAAAAGTCCAACACGAAGCTCACAGAGGAGGTGAGTCTTGTAAATGTTTTTATTTCTGCTTCATTGTAAATCTTCAGGGATTCTCTGTGTTTACCGAGCTGCTCTGTTGACTTGTGTCTCCTCAGCTTGCCGTGGCAAACAATAGGATCATCACTCTACAAGAAGACGTGGAGCGAGTACAAGAGGAGAGCTCGTATCAGCTGGAGTCCAGAAAGGTGAAGAAAGCATTTTATCACATTATTTTAATTGAGATGAAACATGAAACAAGGATCCTCTCTTTTCACTAACATCATTAAACATGCTCCTGTCGTCTTCAGGCTCTGAGAAGCGACTCGGCACCAGATGGACAAGCGCTCGGTGAAACACGCAAGCAGCTCAAAGAGGAAACTGTGCTTCGATTGGTGCGTTTCTGACGGTTGTGTAGCCTCGTGTAACCGACCTTTATACTGAAGTGTCACTTTAAATACTGTCACAGTTTATATTTACTGATAATGTAATAAAGCAAGTGTCAGTGGTACATGCAGATTATGGTTTTCCACATATCAGTCATTTTATTATTCACTTTCTATCACTGGAGAATACACAATGTTCACAAAACAGTTGTTTAGTTCCTGTGTGTTTTTGACAGAGTTCTGTTTGTTAAATCATATGAACAATATATAACTGACACTTAAATCTTTCACTGCTCAACATAGAGACGTTTGTTTTTCCCTCTGAGAGTGTGAGCGAGCTCTGAGTGTGCGTTTGACGTTGTGACTCTGTGTGCAGGACGTGGAGAAGGAGCTGGAGGTGCAGATCGGGATGAAGCAGGAGATGGAGCTGTCGATGAAGATGCTGGAGAAGGACATCTGTGAGAAGCAGGACGCTCTGGTGGATCTCAGGCAGCAGCTGGAGGACCTTCGTGCCATCAACCAACAGCTCAGCCACAAGTCACAGGTAACGATTCGTCTGTTGTCCTTCGACTTCAGGAAAAGCTCCAACAAGATCCAGAGCTTCTCCGTTAAACTTTGTCCCTGTTCACTCACATTATTAACATCTGTCCTCAGAGATTTAACAACAAGTGTCTCTAAGTTATTCTGGTTCCACCAAGTTCTGCTGTTTTAACTCAGTCTGGGTTCATGTGTCAGTCTGTTTGTGTGAGAGAGAGAAAAGTCAGGAGGGACCAAAGATTTTACTAATTTAAGAAGAGAATTCATCATTATGAGTTGGTCAGTGTTTTAAAATAGTGGTCACAAACAAATCTACTTATGGACATTGAGAATTCTGTTGATTGATTCAATTGAATTTTCCTTTAATAAAAAGTCCCATTAACAGCGACTTGTTGTTCTTCCTCCTCAGAGCACAGAGGCCAGCTCTAAACAGAAGAGTGAGGTCATCTCTCGCCTGGAGGAGAAGATCAACCAGATGTCGGGGACAGTAAAACAGCTGGAGAGCAGGTGAGACCAGTTCAACACCATCGTTCATATTCTAAATATCCCAGTGGACAGAAGGTTTTTTTAAAGGTTTCACTAAACTGCATCAATCTCTTAACCCTCCTGTTTGTTGTCTCTCTCCTTCACGTTCTCGATCATTATTTATTTCCCATCATTTATGTTATGTTTTGAATCAGTGAGAAACATTTGGTGAAGCAGGCCAAGAACCTGAACTCCGCGGCGGGGAAGCTGCTCCAGCTGCAGCAGTAGCTCCGAGCCGCCGCCGCCTCACATCTGCATATAAACATACAACCCCTGGCTTCTATAGAAATAACCCAACTAGGATGTTCTCTTTATTCTGTACGATGCTCCTCCGTTGAAAATTAAAAACCATCTCGCCACGTCCTCCTTCAGTGGCTCTCCAGCATCAGCTTTGAGTAGTGTGGACTGAATCGATCCCTTTAGCAGCCCCCCCCCACCCCTCCGTGTGTTCTCCGACTGGTGTGTTCGCCACATCAGGGTTCTGCTTTTATTTTGGTAGACATTTTAAAAAACACCCCCATTTAATGGCGAAGGTAAGAGGAGTCTGAACGTCCACGTGATGGACAGGATGGTGATCATGTGCCACTGGACACATCCTGGATATTTGAGTCTAGTGGACTGGCTGTAATGTCGTTGAGGAGAATTCCACCAGTACCAGAGACTGGTTCAGTGTGTGACACCAAGAAAAGACAGAATCCGATGTTTTAACGAGTTAAGTTGTCGTTTGTTGATCCACGAGAGTCGAAGGCCAGGGCAGGAGAAATGTACCGTAAGAATAAAAAGGGCAAAATTAATTAATTAATTTTGAATTGTATGTGAACATAACATTGGTGTAAACTGTAGTAATCATTAGGCTAATAAAACAATGAACGAACACAGCCTGCTTCACCTTCTTTGGCTTTAGTTTCACCTTTTCTCCTCTTTTTTTTAATTTATTTGTTATTTAAGTTTCGAAGTCATCTCTCTCCCTCCATCATCGAGTTTTCATTTGATCATAAGTTTGTGTTAACGCGCTCGCCTCAACCCAGATGCAAGCAGGCGGAGCGAGAGAGGGTCCTGGCGCTGGAGGCCAACCGGCTCTTCAAGCAGGAGTTTGGAGACAAGATCGAGAGTCTGCAGGCGGAGGTGGAGCAGCTGAGGAGGAACAGGTGAGCGCTGAGGGAACAGGAGCTTTCAGATCAGGTGGATTTAAGTTACATCCACTGAGGTCGTCCTGTTTTCATCCCTGTCCAATACTGTGGAGGATATTTCACCTCCTGATGATAATAATGTGTATTCTGTCTTTATATAAATCTGTGTCCTCTGCTTTGTCCTCCTCTTGATGTTTCAGGTCAAACCTGGATCACGAGCTGAGGAGAGAGAGAGAGCGACGCAGCGAGCATCATCTCATCGCTGGTCCCAGAGCTTCCAGTCCTCCGAGGCAGAGGAGACTCACAGAGGACACATCCAGAGTACGTCTCTGCTCATCTTCACTTTCAAGTGATGTCCAGTTGAAAGTGCTTTTACATAATCTGAGATTTCTTTCCTGCAGCAGCTCCCAGAGTCTCCGTCAGGGAGAAGAGACATTGAGCCGCTACTCGTTGGACACGAGGACAGAACCAGTCTGAGCTCCAGTTTGTGAGTGGATCAGAGTCGGTGTCACAAAGATCCTTCATGTTCTGGACACATATCGACTTTTTAAATTGTCTTACTTCTTCTTCTTTCAGATCTTTGTCACATCACGAGGATGAACAGGTGAGAATTTACCTTTTTACAACAGACCTGTGTGTGATTGAGTTTATGAGCCACGAAATCCTGTAAACAAAACTTTAATGTTTCAAATTTATATACACAAAGATTTATGGCAACAAAAATAATGGACGACTCAGCATAAAATAAAATCTGCTGCTGCTTCCATTTCCCAAATCTCTCATTTGAAATAAAGTACAACTCCTTTGAAACTATTGATATATTTTGAGGGAAACTTCATTTGAATTCAATAATTTTCTATAATTATATCGAGGTAATGTTGATCATTTACATATCTGGTGAGAACATTAATGAAACATCCTAAAATGTTCTAAAACATTGTTGTTCTCAGAATAAACAATCTTGTGGAACAGGATAATTAAAGTTCTGATAAAAATAAAATGTTTGTGGTTTGTGTGGCTGTCGTACTTTCTGACCAACAACCAATAAATCAAGTGCAGGCCATAAACACAGCTCCTGATTTATTACATAAAACCATTTCCTCTGAACATAAGTCAGAGTTTATATCCTGTGGAGGATCCCTGGAGATCTTGGTCCAGACTTTCTCAACAGTTTGTCTCTCACACGTGAACAATGCAACAAAGAGTCTCACACAAAATATTAATATTGATATTAAGATAAGCTTTTTAAGGGCAGCTTTGTATTTCCTGTGTTTAGCTTATTAAACAGGTTTCTTCAAACAATCTGCAGAGCTGACAGTAACGTGCAGTCTGGTGTTCACACAGCAGATGTCCACAGTTTGTTAAATCCCTGTGGTGTGGCTGTTCCCTGCAGGAGGAGTCGTTTGTGGAGATCAGTGAGCCGACCGTGTGCACCATGTGTGAGCAGGACGACTCCCTCCTGAAGACAAAGGTACGACGAGAGCCTGGCTCAGCAGAACTCACACCTCCTCCAGGTCCAGCTTCTCCTCACGAAGCCACAGATTCACTAGATCCTGAACTGTATCTGGTTAAAACCCTTGTTCCTCCTCTTCCTCCAGAAACAGTGTAAGAACTGCAGCGGCGTCTTCTGTGAGAGCTGCGTGTCCAACGAGCTGCCGCTGCCGTCCTCCATCCTCCCAGAGACGGTGTGTGTGGCCTGCTACTCGCTGCTGCTGCAGCAGTACGCCTCCACGCCCACATGAACAGATCGGACACGCGGGACACATCGATGTGTGAACCTGGCACCGTGAAGAAATGCACTTTTTCACTCCTGAACTCTGTGGAATCTTTTAATCACTTTTAATCCAGCGGTGTCCAGATGTGCCACGGAGCGCTGAGCAGGTTTCTATTTGAATCAGATGCTGTTGTGGTTATAAAACCTCGGGTGTTGAGCTGCTGTGGTGTTTTTCATTTAAATAGAAACCTGCACTTCCTCAGCTCCAAGTGGTCGGGCATTATGAAAATCATCTCATTTAGAAACTGACGTTCCACAGTGTCCACTGAGTGGACTGAAGGGTCAAAGGTCAACTGAAAATATTTTTAACCTCTATTTTTAAAAGATACAAAAGGAAAAACTGGATTTTCACAACACATCAGATTTAATCATGAACATCAGAATATTATGTAAGTGCTGATGAATGAAATGTGACTGTACAGATGAAGATAAAACACTTTTGAACACAGATATTAAACGTGTCAATAATAGAATGTTTGTAAAAAGTATTTGACACAATATCAAATTTTCGGGAAATGTTTATTTAACTCAATTGAGTTTAGAATCTTCCAAAATTTAAATAATACACAGAATATCATCTCATGTTTTATCACAGTCTTGATGTTTTCAGTATGAATCTGTTGGAGATTGATTCTACGCTCGCGTTTCTACGTTTAAATATGAGATATTTCTGCAGGTGAGCGGCTTAGCTTAGCATAAAGACTTGAAACGGGTGGGAACAGCTAGCATGGCTCTGTCTAGCTGTCCTGGCTTTGCATTAAAATCAAAATATTACACGGACAGTTTGAGGATTTATGTTTATTGTTAATTTTCCTGAACTTATTAACGCTAC
Organism: Pleuronectes platessa; assembly: GCF_947347685.1. Classification (NCBI taxonomy): domain Eukaryota; kingdom Metazoa; phylum Chordata; class Actinopteri; order Pleuronectiformes; family Pleuronectidae; genus Pleuronectes; species Pleuronectes platessa. The sequence goes on from NC_070629.1 coordinate 29,901,089, forward strand.
GGATAAAAGAGGGTTTTCTGTCTTGGTAAGAAAACAAATGAATCTTTCCCTAAAAGTAAAATGAGTCCTTCAGGTTCACAGAGGTGAAGATCACATGTTTATGATTTATAATATATCATTCTGGGTATAATGTTTTCTTCGCTGTCACTGACGTTAACTAAGGCTTCGTAGAATCTGCTGCTTCTAGGTTCCGACGGCATTCTGAGTTTTTCTTGGCACTTTTAAAAAGCACTCGTCTGGTTTGAAGAGGACAAATCAACATATCAGCAGTTTTTATGTGTTATTGGTTCATATGAGGGGGAGGAGTCAGAGGCTGGAACCAGACCAACCTGTAGATTTCTCTCATTGGAGACAAGTAACATGTGGAAATGCTTCTGAGATCAATAAACTTTTATTCTATTTTAACTGTGACGACTCCCAAGTTAATTTAAACCTTCATCTTGAAGCTTAGAGAAGAATTTACATTAATAAAACTGATCCTGAAGAAATTTCACCAATTCATCTTCACCAGTTATTTCATAGATGCAGTTACATGAGTTTATGTTGGTAGTTTAAATAATGAATACATATTTATAACCATCGTGATTCAGGTTTGTTTATTGTTTCAGTTCGGGCTGGAAAATCAATGCAACAATCTTGGGTTGTGTCGGTTAATGAAGAAGTTTGGTGTCGTCATCGTTCATCTGCAGGAGAAAATATTAAATTACATGTTCAGTTAAAATGTCAAAACATCTCTTCTGGTTTTTAAAAGCAAGATTTTAAAACAAATATAGTTTAATAAGAGATAAACAGAGTTGTTTGTCACTTAACTCTCAGAGGAAGCTATGACACAGTGAGGACAGAAACCAGTTCACCCACTAAACGTAAGTTAGAATAATTTCAACTTGTCATTCAAATTAACCTATGATTGCTAATTAAACATTTAACAGTGTGAATTATTTAACATTTATGACTGAATGTGGGTGCAGCATCTGTAATTATTACGAATATTAATAAATCAGTGTCTCTCACCTCCCGTTAGAATCTGATGAAGAGTTCAGGAACAACTCGACGTATCTTTCCCCTGAAAAGTAAAGAAAGTTCAAAAGTTAAGTTCTAACAGCAGTGATCATTGTATAATATAACGTTCTACATGTTTATGATATTAAAACAACAATATGACGATTAGTTCTAATATAAAACAGGCCAAAAAGTAGATTTAAAATGACTGACTGTCTTTTGAGTTTGTAAATAACAGAAGATTAAATCTATGTAATCTGAAATTAGAAAAATATTTATATATTTTTTTTAATCTTTTGTCAAGAATACATATTATTCTGTTTGAGGGTGAAATTGAACAAGTGAGGTTTGTTAATTTATTTAATTACGGAACAAATTTAATATTAAGAATCTGAAAACTTGGAATCGGGTTTATATTTAAACAGCTGATGTGATTCTTATCTCACAGACGGGTTTAAACAGGACTAGGGGAGCTGCTCCTGCTCGGCCTCACCGATGTACTGTCTGTTTCTGGTCAGGGCCTCGGCCGCGTCCTGGTGGCTGTTGAAGTAAACCCCCGCCTCGCCGTTCCGCCGGCCGTCAGCGCCGCATTCGATCAGGATCCTGGAGACGGCGAGAGGAGAGAAGAACTGCAGGAGAAAAACAATTAATAACAATAAAAACAAACATCCAGCTTCAACGTCTCTTCCGTCTCCATCTTGGTTTTCACCTTCACGATGTCTTCTCCGGACGCCTGGAAGGGAAGACCTCGCATGTGGATGTAGTGAAGCTGCGCCGTGGAGCTCGGTGGAGAACCTGACGGAGCAGAAACCAGGTGTCAGGTGACGTCAGGAGGAAAAGACGCCTCCTCCATGTTAGCAGAGGGGACCAGGTCAGTAATAAGAAGGTCACCTGTTCTGTGATTGGTCGGTGCCGAGGAGGCGTTCCTGCTCCCCGGCTGAGCGCCGCTCTGAGCGGAGCCCGGACTCATCCCCTTCTTCTTCCTCCAGCTCGAGTGGATCTCCTCCGTGGTGCTGGGAAACACCTCGATGTATCTGCTCGTACGACAGGAGGAACAACACGTCAGCTAATGGGACCTCGGGCCGAGGAGAAGCTGAACAGGACCAGCTGTCTGTGGGGAGTCGAACCTGTTTCCTATGACGTCCCGGTCCCTCTGCAGAGCGCCGTCTGCTGCTTCCTGAGAGCCGAACTGCACGAAGGCCTCTCCAGAGTTCCTTCCTCTGTGGTCCGTGACCACCGTGATGCCGTTCTCCGCAATATCCAAACCTGCCAATCAGAAACAGATCCCGAGATATTTCAAATACAGTAAAAAACTTGATGAGGAGCCGAAGAGGTTTTTGTTTTCATCACCGTCTGAGATCTGAGTAAACAGGCAGAACCTGGAATAATTTGTTTCCACTGTTCTTAACACGGTAAGAAAAGAACGTTAGGTTTAAGCCCTCCGAGCAACCTTCTGGTTTATAATAAGTATAATAAGTGAGATTGATAAAGCAGCAGTTACAGGTGAGTGGAGCTCTTCATCCGTCCTGTGGTTCACCTGAGAAGAAGTGGACGATGTCCTCCTGGCAGCAGGAGAAGGGGAGGCCCCTCAGCTTCACCACCCAGCTCTCAGCCGGAGCCGTGACGGCCTTGTTCAGGATGGCCTCCGCGTCGCTGTTCGTCACCTCGGACACTGCGGACGCACACGGAGCACGACTCAATCAGTTAATCTGGTTTCTGAACATCTCCAGGAAACTTCTATAAAAACCCTCCGAGCCTCAGCGTGACGGGTTTCCCACCGGGGAGACGAACCTTCCACGTATCGCGGGCCCAGGTACTGCCGGTGCTTCTCCAGAGCTTTGTTCACGTCCTCCTCGTGCTCCAGCTCGATGAAGGCTCGACCCGACGACCTCCCCAGCCGGTCCAGGGTGAGGTGGATCCCCTTCAGCCCGTCCCGGATCCGGCACTCTGCAGCACATCACACCGGCAGCGGGAGTTAAACACATGAGGATTCTGATACAGGACAGTTACACACACACACACATGAGCGGGTGAGAGTCTCACCAGAGAAGAAGTGCATGAGGTCCTGAGCCGAGCAGGACCAGGGGAGACCCTTCACCTGCACGATGAACACCTCCTTCTTCTCCAGCTCCGAGAGGCTCTGGTAGGCCGGCAGCGGGGGGTACTCGTCCTCACACGGGGGTCCAGCCTGGGGGGGGGGGGGGGGGGGGGGAAGTATTACTGTACACTGATATATACATACAAGTACACACACATATATTAAACTGTACTTATATACAACACTACTACTTACTATACTGTATTATATTCTCATATATAATAATGTAGTCATCCAGATGTATAGAGTAATAGTATTATATACAAATACTAAAGCACAGGTACCTCAAGACTGCACTTCTGTATGTACTAATATATCTTAACTTATAAATATATATAAAGAACAAGTACAAAATGAATGTTTCTATATCTGACATGCAGAATTATAAAGTAATATTTTAAATACTAATACTAAAGTGTAAGTACATCATACTTAAGTACTTTAGTAACTGATGTATTTGGTACATGTGTAATGTTCACAATATTCAGCCTGATAGCATTTATACTTTATTAAAGTATTATTATTATATACAAATACTCAAGCAGAGGTACTGTACTCATATATTTGTATGTATACAAATACTAGAGTACCTTAGAAGTGTACTGGAGTACTTCAGAGTCTAGTACGTGTCTTGAGTTGTACTTATTAAAGTTATATATATATTCTGGAGCTCGGGTGCTCACCTTGGTGCAGAGGCCGAGCTGAGTGCTCTTCACCGCGGACAGCAGCGGACACGCTCTCTGGAGGAAGCCGCTCAGGGGCGTCGAGGACCGGGCTCTCTGCTGAGTGAAGCCGGCTCTGGTGGTCGCAGCTCCGGGTAACGTCCCCGGTCTGAGCTCGGCGAGGCTCCGCAGCAGGAGCAGCAGGGGCCTGCGGGACATGGTGGAGGTGTGTGGCCGCAGCGGAGCAGCGGGTCTCCGGGGCTGAGGACGCGGGGCACCGGAGGGTTTGAGGCGGGTTGATGAGTGAGTGTCTCCCGGTGACAGACGCTCACATGAGGGAGGAAGATGAGTGAAGGACACGGCTGCTTCTTCTAGGTTCACTGGAGGTTAGCCAACATCTTACCGGCGCACTACTGCCCCCGTCTGGAGAGGAGGGGGAGTCAGAATGGATACTTACCTCAAATCTCTTCTAGTAATATAATATAATCTTACATATCATTACACAATATATTGATTGTAATTTTGATCTAAACCTTGCTACAATTTAGTGCCATGTCTATGTTTAATCTAATTCCCCAGGGTGGAAGAGTTTGTTCACACAGATTTATAAAAAATTGTAATATGTTGGAAACTAAATAAAACTTACTGATGTGTGTCAATTAATGTTGAGAGACAACTTCATGATTAAGAGTAAAATTAGAATTTTAAAGTTTACGTTACACGGAGTGACCGTGGAGTGGCGTGAAATTTTGATGATTCGCCAAAAAACAGGGATTTATTATAACTCCTCTGTGCATTGATCTATCACCACCAAACTTCTGTCACATGATCAGAGACCAAGCCTGAACAGCTCTATGTGTCAATATTTCCTCCATGTCATAGCGCCGCCTACTGGTTCACCATGAAACAGGAAGTACTTTGTCAATCCACTCTGTATTATCTAATCGACTCCAAACTACTGACCTATGATCACAATTCTGACCTGAACAGCTCTATATATAAATATTAGTTCAGGGTCATAGCGCCACCTACTGATCAGTGTGAAAATTAAAATGTTGTAACATTGTCCAATTGACACAAAATTGCTCAAGCTACATCAGAGCGCCTACTTAAACAGATCTATTAGTCAGTATGTAATAATATTGATGGCACCACCTACTGGCAACAGGAAGTAAGCTTGGTTTTACAACTATCATTCAATTTACATAAAATGTTCACCATGTGATCTGCAAATTGATAGCGTGAAGCTTAATGAGCAATTAGCAGGCAAGGATCGACTTCGCGTGACGGACGCAGGAAGTGAAGCGTTTATCATTTCCGCAGTGCGCAACATTTTATTACTAATACAGTATGTGCTATCTCTAAGATGATGTCCTTCCTGTCCTGTGTCTGAGTGACTATTTCAAGGGCTCTGCTGGAATCTGAACATATCATTACTTTCTTTCTCAATCCAGGCTAAAGGTATATTTATAAAGAGCAGAGCATCAACTGCACCATCAACTTCACAAGGGTGTAACATCAACTTCCTGCTCTTTCTAAATAAAGCTGCCAGCCATAAATACTCAGTATTAACATTTAATCATCATACAAAGCTGCTAAATAGTGTCATATTTTTAAATCATCATGCAACATATATTTATTCATTCTGTCACATGGCAAAGAAAAAAACCTGATTAGTACAATACTGCCACCTTGTGGACAATATGTGAACTGAAGGAGCAATCAAGCTCTATGAATTATCATTACTATATATATATATATATAGTATTTTTTATATTTTCTTTTTTTTCTAGTAACAGTACAACAACATGTTTAAATGACGTAATCTCAACAACGTGGAGATTCAAACTAGATGGCGTCTGATGACTCGCGATCAAAACACGAGGTGGTTGAAACTCTAGAAATAGTCTGTCTCTAACAATTACTATAATAACAATGAATTAAAACAATTATTTCAAAATTCTTTCAACATATTTAATTAGGGCCCGAGCACCGAATATTATGAGGCCCTATTGAAATTGTAAGGATTATTATTATTAGTTGTTTTTCTTCCTCATGAGGCTTCAACGCGTTCAAATCGTTACCAAAATAATAATAATAATAAGAGTACATGTTATTTAAAGAGCACTTTCAAAGTAATCAAAGATACTTAAACGTTAAAATTAACATACAAAGCTACACACTCAAAACACAGAACACACAACCTACCTCACACATTACTATTACTATTACTAATATTGTTGTAGTTGTTGTTATTGTCAATGATATTATTATAGTTGCTACTTATTACATTATGATGAGTAGTATATGTGAATTATTATATAATGATTATTATTATACTATTAGAGCAGGTCACGTGGCGTCCTCCGTGGTTATTTCCTGGCGGTGCTCGCTCCCGCTGCTGCTCGCTCCCGCCCGGACAGCACCGCAGCTCCGAGGCGCGCTCCCGGCAGTAGAAAGCAGCGCGCACGTCGCTGAGGCCTCACAGCTGCTCGGAGACACGAAGGATCAAAACAGCCACAAGTTCCAGTCCCGGCCGCGGCTCCTCTCCAGAACCAGTCCCCCGCCAGTTCGGATCTAAACTCGACCCAGTGCTCATCATGGCGACCGCTGCGGTGTCCGCCCCCGCCGGATCCGGCCCCAGCGCCGGCTCGGCGGCCGAGCTCGTCCGCGGCCAGGCCTTCGACGTCGGGCCTCGGTACCACAACCTCTCGTACATCGGGGAGGGAGCCTACGGGATGGTGTGGTGAGTGGAGCCGCACACAGGCGCCCTGACTCGGCCTCAGCTCGCCCGACACCTCGGTGTAGCTTCCTGTAGCTCAGCGCGCTGTTAGCTTACTTCCACCGGGTTCCAGCACCGAAGGGTTCGAACCCCTCTCTGCTAGCGAGCGACCGGGTCTTGAGCTAAACGGAGCCCGCGTCCATTCGAGAGGAGAAACACTTTCTCCATCAGTTCAAGTCCCAGTTGTTCACCCGTTAGTCTGTTGAACCAGTTACTAACTGGTACTGGTGGTGAACTACGTTTAAAAACCACTGTACTTTTCTTTTTACTGAGTTTTTGGGCAAATTACAGCTCGGGAAATGAACAAATTGATATTTATTCCAATAACTATTTAGTTTAATGGTTTTAACTGCTCATCTGTACATTAACAGTCTTTTACATGTCAGAGCTGAATGAAGCCAGTTTCTATATGTGAAGAAAAACACTTTCTCCATCAGTTCGAGTCCCTGTTCTTCACTTATTAGTCTATTTTAATCAGTTAGTAACTTGTATTATAGTTGGTAAAAATCACAGTTATTCTCTCTTAACTGACTGAAAATGCAGCTCATAAAATGAACAATTAATATTAAATTTAATAATATTTCTACAGCAGGAGTGTGTACAGCCCCCCCAAATCATTTTAATAATCCGAACCCTTTACCTCGTGGGATATCAGATCTGAGAAGTCTGTACTTCAGTCTCTTTTATGCAGTTTGGTAACATGTGTCATTGGTAAACTACATTAAAAACCATCAGATTTCCTTTATTTCAGCCTCTTAAATTCAAAATACAGATCATAAAAGAAAAAATTGCTTTATATTGCAGTGATATCTCTACGACAGGGATGTGACCAGTCCTCCACTTTAAATTAACTTTGATTTCACTTCACTCTTTATCTTTATCTGTCGTTTGAACCTAATCTGTTCACACATGTACTCAACACATTCTCTAATAGGACATTATATGTTTGTCTCTTCATAATATTTGTGTGTGTTCCCTCCTGTGGTTGCTGTGCACAGTGTGTTATAGTTTTCTTGGTTTTCTTGCGTGTGTACCTTGCACATTAGTAGCTGATGTATAGTTACATGCTATATTTGAAGGAGATAAACAATCTGGAGACAGTTTGTTCTACCTACTGATATGTTATCAGGTCTGTAGTGAATCATGAAGGAATCAAAACTCCATTTTTATTTGCGGTGTACAGGTTTTATTTGATCCTGTTGCACAACCTCCACTTAACTAAATGCATCTCATACACTCACTCAAACACAGAATCTCAGTTTCTCAAGCCTGTGGTTGTGTCGTTCACCTCCAGTGTTCACACTTCACTGGATTACATAACACCGAGCCGTCGTGTCAAGCAGCAGCAGCAGCGCTTCTCTTTTTCTTCTGCAGTGAGACGGCTTGGGTTCTGTGAGAGCGTTGATTTGACACGGCCTGTTCCTCAGAGCCGAGGCTCAGCTGGTGGTTTAGCATCTTTCTGTCGGCAGAATGGAAAACGCAGCTCGAGGCTGAAGCCGAGCAGACGAGCCGGTGCCTGGAGGCTGGGAGGCTGGAAAGTGAAAGTAAAGGAGACAGTCGTACATTAGAGAGAGAGCTGTGATCTGTGATGGGCTGGTCGGCCGGCAGCTGGGGGACAGAACTGCAATGGAAATCCACAACAGCTAAAGAAAGTCTCCTCTGACCAAACTCCAGCTGAGACAAACGCTCTCACACTATGATGTTGAGAGGATTTGAAGTTTCAGCTTTAGCTTTTTTAATGGTACAAAATAAACAGGAGTCCTTTTTTTTTAAATCTTGTTTTAGTATGAAAATAAATTTACGTGGGAATTCATATTTGAAGATGTTTTAAAGAATTATTCCAGGTACAAATGTCCGAAATTGTATCGTCCAAACAGATTAACGAATAATGCTAATGAACCTTATTTGCAGCCCTCAAAAGATTTAAGGATATAAATCATGGGAACGAATAATAACTTGTATTGTTTATTGGAACTTGAATATCTTGAATCCATCAAACTAAAAGCAGGAGGTTCTCCAGATGAACTTAGATAAGAAAGGACAGTTGTTGTTATTGGGAACACTGCCCATGAATGTTAACACGTTACAAGCTCTAACTTGTGTGATTCTTTTCACTCGCGGCTCGGTTGTCGTTGCTCTGGTGTTGCTCTGCCCCTCACCTCTCGTCTCTCAGTCGCTCTGTGGGCGGCTCTCTGACGCTCTCTCCGCTCACTTTCTTTTTTAATGTGGTTTCAGTATCTGTCAAATCGAATTCTCTGTCGTTAAACCAGAGCAGCGTCTCGCCGCCCCAGGTTCTCTGCTCGCTTCTGGGAATCAACCTTCCATTGAAATGGACGCTCTCTGACAGCTTCCCTCCTGTTGACCTCCTCGTCCCACAAGGGACCAAATTATGGCAAAAATATGATCTCTTATGGTTTTCAGTGGACTAGATTGAAACCCTTTTTATGTGACCAGTGTATTTCCACTGTGGAAAGTTTGAATCTGGGCAGGTGTGAACAGAGCCCCTCCGATCAAGACCCAGAACCCTGAGCTGCTCTGCTCTCACACTTGAGTCTTCCAAGGAAACGGTGATACGCTTCATTAGAATTATAATCTCAGACCAAACACAGGAAACAGACGCACAACACGACAACGCATCTCTTATTTCCTGAAATCACAAATTATAGCAACAAGCACAGACAGCTCCGACGTGCCTGGCTGAGGTTACAGGGATCAGACAAATGACTTATGATCATAAATGTGATCTTTGGTCTTTTACAAGCCTTTCTCACAAAACTAAATAATGATTCAATCATTTGAACATGAAGTGTGATACGTTGTATTTAATGTTCTTAAAGAGAAATTGATAATAAAACTAATCGTTGCAGTAGTAATAACACATTTTATTTATAAAGCACTTATCCAGCTGAGACACAAACTGTTTCCAGGTGAAAATAAAAGTGGAGATTAAAATCAGTAACTCATGAAAACCGTCTTTGTAAGAACATGAACATATTTGTGTCCACAGCTCCACATCACTCACACGCATCACTCATGAATAAATGGAAACATGTGTGAGGCTCGGTAGAAACCAACAGTAGCTTTCTATGAAAACCACACACAAATATTACACAACTTTCAAATGAGAAACATACAAAGATCTGAAATGCAGCTTATATTAGAATAAGAGAAAATTTGACCTATATTAGTTGAATGGAGAAAAATAGAGAGGGAAGAAAATACAGATTGAATCAAATAAAATATATTTAAGATATTAGAGCAAAGTGAAACTTCTCCATCATTCTCTCTGATCTCCTCTCGTGTGAAAGTCCAGTTGTTGTCTGTTTGTGTCCAGTTGGATTCCAGCGATGTGTCTTCTTATCTGTGTTCTTCTTGCGTCCTGTGGTTTCCAGTCACTTGTTCTTCTCGGTCCTGTGGTTTCCAGTCACAGACGAAGTGGTGCACGTCACAGACTCCCTTTGGTTTGCGTCTGAAGTGTCTTTCGAAGCCACATCAGAAAGTCGTTCTGTGTCGGTCTCTTCTTGTGGCCGCGTTGCTGCTGTTACCGTCTCGTAAACAACTTCAACAAGTGCTGCAGGACCGAGGCTGGTTTTCAACTCCTAGTTTGTTTTATACACTTAATGTATAACACACATTTAACACACAACAGTTTGAGCAGAATGATTGAAAAAGAAAAACTACTTCCAGACATGAACTCCAGGAAATGTCCAGAGAATTGGATCCTGAAATGTTGTGTAGTTGGTGTTTTTGAAGCTGCAGCAGCAGGTTGTCGGGTCCGACTCGTTCACACCAGCAGGAACATGTGGGAACATCAGGGGAGGGGCGGAGCCTGTAGAGCAGCAGGGGCGGAGCCTGTAGAGCAGCAGGAGGCGGAGCCTGTAGAGCAGCAGGAGGCGGGACATGACGTATAAACTCTGCTGTGGAAATATCAGTGTTGTTGTTTACAGCTCATCCACACCGGCGTCGGCCCTCATCACCAGAAGATCTGGAATCTCCTCGTGTTTCCAAGTTGACGTCTTCGTCTTCTACGTGTCCGGCTCCTCTTCTTCATCCTGAGATAAATATTTAGTTTGAGAGCAGAACTTGATTTCACTTCCAGATTTAAGTAATTTAGTAAAACTACAAATAAAAGACACATACACACAACATTTAGTCAAATAAGTCGGAAAACTACAACATATCTGAACCACTAGTTTCCAGTTGTGACGTTCCAAACTTCTTTGGATATGAATTCTAAAGAAGAAATTGGGTTGCAGAGTTGTACAGAAGTTTGGAGTTAGTTGTGATCCTGTGAGTTATGAAAGGTGCTTGACTGTGGAGGAGGAGGCGTTCGAGTCTGTGTCACTTTCAGAGTGAGTCTATTTCTGTGTTCAATAGCCTCTTGTAGCCGGTGAGGCTGCTGCATGTCAGAGCTTCCAGCGGCTGAGGGCCGAGCAGGTCCACGCCGCTCGGAGCCTCTTCACACCAGCTCCGGTTCCTGAACGCCGTCTGCTCACGTGGTCACGAGAGAGCGTATCGCCCGACGGGTGCTCTGCCTTTCAGCCCGCCCACGAGAGCAGTGAGCTGCCAGAGCGGCTTCTGTTTATAACGTTTTAAAGATTGGAAGATTTTCTGTCACGACAGATGTGTGTTTATATGTGCAACTTAATACAATATTTAATTTAGCAAATGTCGCCATGCACACACTCACCAAGACCCTGTTTGTGTTATTATATATATTGTGTATTATGTATAAATATTGTCGTTCTTCCATTGGTGTCTGAATTAACGCCTCAATACCTGTCACCTTCTTCAGCGACTGATTGAGAGTTAACAGACGTTTATTGAAATGAAAATACTCCAGTTTGTTGATCAGTGATTCTCAACACAATCAACTTGAAGTACAAATATCAGTGGATTTTGTGTTTTTATACCATTTGTGTTGTAAAGACAATTAAAGAAACTCTTCATACGAGTCGTTCACAGATCCAGAACATCGGACTTGACGTGAACGTATCAGTAGATTAAACTTTCTTTTATAAATTTAAGTGACGAAGGTCAAGTTTGTTACTTTATGACTATTTTTCAGAATAATCTTTTGTTTCTGCCATGAATTGTAATTTCTTTACTATATTCTGGTAATAAACCAGAAGAAATGATCAAATCTTCACATTCCAGCAGCTGATGTTTCTGTTTATCAGCTTCAGCTCACTTCAATATGACTGAAATGAGCAGATCTGGAGTCTGAACAAAACTCTGGACTCTTCATTTGGACTTGGTCTTATAGTCTAAACACTTGTTGAGAAATACTCTAATTTGCTCTAGAGAACCTTTTTACCAAAACAAATATCTAGAGCTCACACGTCTCATCGTCGTCCTCTGACTCCTGCTCATCTCGATATCGACTCCTCGACCCTCGTGATTCGCTGCCGATGCTCGACTTCATCCTCCAACGAGCCGTCCTCTTGAAAGACACTGACGTCCATCTCCATGGCAACCCCTCTGCCTCTGACATCAGTACCGCCACTCCACAGCCAATGGGGGGGGGGGGGGGGGGGGGCGAGAGCCTCGACACTCTCAAATCCTGTTGTGCAATTCAGAAGATGTAATTTGTGTGATTATGGCCCCGAAGACGAGCACGATGACTCCGGGTTCAACAGGCGTGTTCATCTATAGAGCCGCACTCAGCTGCGTGTTGTGTTCATCGTCTATAGAGCTGCACTCAGCTGCGTGTTGTGTTCATCGTCTATAGAGCTGCACTCGGCTGCGTGTTGTGTTCATGGTCTATAGAGCTGCACTCGGCTGCGTGTTGTGTTCATGGTCTATAGAGCTGCACTCGGCTGCGTGTTGTGTTCATCGTCTATAGAGCTGCACTCGGCTGCGTGTTGTGTTCATCGTCTATAGAGCTGCACTCGGCTGCGTGTTGTGTTCATCGTCTATAGAGCTGCACTCGGCTGCGTGTTGTGTTCATCGTCTATAGAGCTGCACTCGGCTGCGTGTTGTGTTCATGGTCTATAGAGCTGCACTCGGCTGCGTGTTGTGTTCATCGTCTATAGAGCTGCACTCGGCTGCGTGTTGTGTTCATCGTCTATAGAGCTGCACTCGGCTGCGTGTTGTGTTCATCGTCTATAGAGCTGCACTCGGCTGCGTGTTGTGTTCATCGTCTATAGAGCTGCACTCGGCTGCGTGTTGTGTTCATCGTCTATAGAGCTGCACTCGGCTGTGTGTTGTGTTCATGGTCTATAGAGCCGCACTCAGCTGCGTGTTGTGTTCATCGTCTATAGAGCTGCACTCGGCTGCGTGTTGTGTTCATGGTCTATAGAGCTGCACTCGGCTGCGTGTTGTGTTCATCGTCTATAGAGCTGCACTCGGCTGCGTGTTGTGTTCATCGTCTATAGAGCTGCACTCGGCTGCGTGTTGTGTTCATCGTCTATAGAGCTGCACACGGCTGGGTGTTGTGTTCATCGTCTATAGAGCTGCACTGGGCTGCGTGTTGTGTTCATCGTCTATAGAGCTGCACACGGCTGCGTGTTGTGTTCATCTTCTATAGAGCTGCACACGGCTGCGTGTTGTGTTCATCGTCTATAGAGCTGCACTCGGCTGCGTGTTGTGTTCATCGTCTATAGAGCTGCAGTCGGCTGCGTGTTGTGTTCATCGTCTATAGAGCTGCACTCGGCTGCGTGTTGTGTTCATGGTCTATAGAGCTGCACTCGGCTGCGTCTTGTGTTCATCGTCTATAGAGCTGCACTCGGCTGCGTGTTGTGTTCATCGTCTATAGAGCTGCAGTCGGCTGCGTGTTGTGTTCATCGTCTATAGAGCTGCACACGGCTGGGTGTTGTGTTCATCGTCTATAGAGCTGCACTGGGCTGCGTGTTGTGTTCATCGTCTATAGAGCTGCACACGGCTGCGTGTTGTGTTCATCTTCTATAGAGCTGCACACGGCTGCGTGTTGTGTTCATCGTCTATAGAGCTGCACTCGGCTGCGTGTTGTGTTCATCGTCTATAGAGCTGCAGTCGGCTGCGTGTTGTGTTCATCGTCTATAGAGCTGCACTCGGCTGCGTGTTGTGTTCGTCTATAGAGCTGCACTCGGCTGCGTGTTGTGTTCATCGTCTATAGAGCTGCACTCGGCTGCGTGTTGTGTTCATCGTCTATAGAGCTGCACTCGGCTGCATGTTGTGTTCATCGTCTGTAGAGCTGCACTCGGCTGCGTGTTGTGTTCATCGTCTATAGAGCTGCACTCGGCTGCGTGTTGTGTTCATCGTCTATAGAGCTGCACTCGACTGCGTGTTGTGTTCATCGTCTATAGAGCTGCACACGGCTGCGTGTTGTGTTCATCGTCTATAGAGCTGCACTCGGCTGCGTGTTGTGTTCATCGTCTATAGAGCTGCACTCGGCTGCGTGTTGTGTTCATCGTCTATAGAGCTGCACTCGACTGCGTGTTGTGTTCATCGTCTATAGAGCTGCACTCGGCTGCATGTTGTGTTCATCGTCTGTAGAGCTGCACTCGGCTGCGTGTTGTGTTCATCGTCTATAGAGCTGCACTCGGCTGCGTGTTGTGTTCATCGTCTATAGAGCTGCACTCGACTGCGTGTTGTGTTCATCGTCTATAGAGCTGCACTCGACTGCGTGTTGTGTTCATCGTCTATAGAGCTGCACTGGGCTGCGTGTTGTGTTCATCGTCTATAGAGCTGCACTGGGCTGCGTGTTGTGTACAAAACCATTCAGCGTAGATATGACGTGTTTGTGTGTGTGTGGGGGGGGGGGTTTATGTAAAGTAAAGTTTCAGATATTGTTCATATGGCTGTGATGGTCTCAATGAACGTTTATTTAAATCAGACACACGTGATATTGTCTTTTATTCCAGCTCCCATGTGTCTGATGGTTTTACTGCGACCAGGACGTTAACATGTGACTCATGTGAAACACTGAGTCACATGGGTCTCACCGTTCTGTTAGCTATATGTTAACGACAAAATTTACAACTTCACAGTTTAGTTTATGAAACAGGATGTTTATGGACAATCGCTAAATCCTCGGCCTTTGAAAACCCTGCACATCAATTATTCAAGTCTCTGAAATGACCGACACGTCCAAGGTGACACCTTTTATTGTGATTTAAAAACAAAGACTTATTGAAATATTGTCTTTGTAATTGGACGGTCATAGTAGAAAACGGTAACAGAACCTTGCATTCTAGGTATTTTAGATAAAAAATTAATAAACTAAAGAATTGTCCTTTTTGACGTTCATAAAACAAAACTTGTTAGATCCAGAGATTCTTCCGTTGATAACGATCTGAACCGGAGACTCGAGCTCCACGTGTGTGATCAGCACCCGACTGCTGCCAGTAACAAAGTGGTTTCACAGGATCAGGGAGTGCCTGCGTGCTCATGGGCTCAGTCATTCATGTTTTTATAGGAAGGGCTCCCGTAGTTGAACTCTACTAAATTCTCAAGTCTGTGTTTACATTGAAACCTGACGTTGAACCAGACCTTGGACGACAGATGGTCAAACTCAACGGTCATTTTAAACGCGTCATAAACATGTTTTATTGTGGACGCACAGTTATTGACACACGTTTCTTCTTTTTACATCTGTTGGTAAATGAACGTTTATTTGATACTGACGCTCAGATAAAGAGTCAGAATCCAAACTGAATCGTTTACTTAGTAATAGAAGTTTTGTTTTAGTGTTGTCTGTGTGTTGAAATCAGAAAAGTGCGATTGTGTCTCTTCAGCTTTAGACTTTCCTGCTGGTTTCTCTGAAATCAGGACGTTTGTGGTTTCACTCTTTTGATTTTGTTATTTTCTCAAATGATCTGGTCTGATATGGGACAGGAAGTCGAGTCGTGTGTCGTGTTATTGGGGCGATAGTCTTCTCTAATTTCTTATCTTTGTGCTTCGTCATGTTTGTCTCTTTTTAAGATGGTTGTGTTGAATCGGTATGAACACGTGTTAAAGCAGCTTGTGCCATTAACTTGTTTGCACGTCCATATTTCATGTTTTAAGCGTGCAGTGTATTTTGCTTGAGGATGCATTTCCCCGACTGAAGGTTCGAATCCCGTCTCAGAGCCACTGGATCACGTTGGGCTCTAACGTGATGTGAGCGTACAGTGGAGGGTTCTGATAAACACCAGCAGCTCCGTCACCAGCTGTGGTTAACTCACCTGCCGGGACAGGAAGTGAACATTTCAAAATAAAGAGCAGATTCATCCACATGTTGAGGCCATGAGCAAATTCTGGATTAGGCTGAGTTACATGTGTGTGTGGTTTTAAAAATGTAACTTCTCTTAAAGAACGTTTTAATTCAACGTGGTGCAAAGACGTGATCCTGCAGCCGACTGACGGTGTCACTGTTCGATGCCCGTCCCTCCGAGCTGCCACACTGTCCACTGCTGAGCATCAGACTCCACGGTGTCCGTCTGTGTGCGTGGACGTTCATGTATCTGGACTTTCTGGGGACACGTTGCCCTGAAGCATAGTCAGCTGTCTCCCCCCCCCCCCCCCCCTCTTCCTTCAAGCCAGCCCCCTGAACATTGTCATGGTAACAGCCCTGTTTCATAACACAGCAGTGTAAAGCCTTGTATTCCCATCTCCTTGGAAACAGAGCGCCCCCCCCCCCCTCTGCACTGCAACATGCAGACGCAGGGGGGGGGGGGGGGGGGGGGAGTCGTCTCGGAGCATCATGTCCTCTGTGAGAAGACACAGAGACCACAGTGGAGCTCTGTCATCACCACATCTCCTCAGTTCAATTACAAGAACATGTTCCTATGACTGCATCATTATTATTATAATTATTATAATTATTATTATGATTTCAGGCTGAAAATGCCCTGAAAAGAATAAGCAGCTATTCAAATTGATTGATTGATAAATCTTCTGAGCTCAGGACACTGGTGTGTTGTGTTAAACCTTCAGCCCCTTGAGACAGGAAGACACACACACATGTGTGTGTGTGCCCATTATGGCCGGATGCAACGTTTGTGTGCTTCTCCCCACGATGTCATCTCAACACATGTGACTGATGAAATACTTTGTGATTCACTCAAATGCTTGTGTGTTGTTGTTGTTTCTTTTAAAGTACCCATAGTTTAGAGGAAACTGTTTTACAACGGAGGCCAAATGTTTAAGTTATTAAATGCCTCAGGGTTCAGATGGTCATATGTTCATTCAGCACCTTGGGTCTAAATGGGTTGAAGGTTTCTAGCTCTGAGGAATGACTCAGCTTTGTTTAGAAGCTGCCTTCATCAGCTGGATGTGTGTGTTTCTACCAGTTGTGACCAAGTCATCTCAGAATCAGTGAGAACCTGTGAGGTTGTAGCTTCTGCTTCTCAAGTCTCTAGAACCTGAGAGCAACAGGCCTCAGTGATAAGGCCGAGCTGATCCAGAGTCAGCCGGAGTCAAGCATCTTGATACCACTACCTCTCAGCCCAGTGAACTTTGTACTTCCTCAGAAAGTTCCCTCTCGTTCATGCCTGGTCAAACGCACTGTGGGGCTGGCCTCAGCAAACATTGTGAAATCCTCAGATCAGATTGTCCTCGTCGGTTCCTGCTGCTGCATTAGAAGGACATCAAGAGAGTTGTAGATATGGACAAGTAGATATGTGACATTAAATCCCTGCAAATGTGTAACACTTGTTTTATGAAGTTCGGTTTAACCATAATTTAACACAAACACACTGGTCTGCATATCTGTACAAGTTGTGTTATCTGTGAAGATGTTTTTAACACATCCAGAGTCCTGATGGAAAAGGTGCAGCTGACGTTAATGTGACTTCAGTTAAACATCGATTTCTGTTGATCTAATAATCGTCTTCAGTGACAAACACAGAATCATGAAGTTAAGAGGCTTATAGATCTTCAACATTGTGACTGGATGGTTTGTATGATATTTGAACACCAGTGTTTCTATAGGTCGATTTTAATTGTGACGATTTACCCAAATATTAACGGTCACAGATTTATTTTATACTTTTATTCTTTCAACCTCCCTGAACCCATCTGACAAACTGTGATCTAACTGTTTGTCTCAACTAGAGGATTCTGAACATATCAATGTGTCAGTTCACTGTCAGACAGTTTGTACAGTTCTTACTGGAGCATCACAATGATTTATCTGTTGGCTGATTAAAACCAGACCAATATGAGACTTTCACGGACAAACGAGTATCAACATTTATCTTTACTGATATGAAAAGATCGATTCTACAGAATGAACAAGACAGAAACCGCTAATATGTTTATTCATGTTCATAGAAAACTGTATTTGCTCCATTCAAGTTTTATATATTTGGTTGTATTTGTGTTTCTTTTTATTTGGTTAATAATAATTAACGTTTTTAGTGTTATATTTATATTTGCTGATATATTGGCATCTGGCATTTTTTACTCCAAATATCAGAATCTGCATCATCTCCCAAAAATCTGTATTAGTCAGACAAACATTTATTTTAAACCGTTTCTCTCCCTGCTGCCGTTTGCATGAGAACATAATGAAAATAATATTTTATCACATTGTGTGAGATGAGATATTGTAAAGACATTAATCTTGTGCTCTGATATAATGAGTGAGAAGGAACCATTGACTGTATGTGAACAAACAGCCGGTCTGAGCCGAGTGGAACCAGCAGCTCCCTGCCTGTGTGTACACGAGGGGATCTGCTGGTGGTGAACAGTGGAGAACGCTTTCCTCCCACACACACACACACACAGACACACACAGACACACACTCCTCACACAAGTGGAGAGGAAGGTCACTCGTACTTCCCTTCAGAAGGCGTTTACATTCCAGTCCCGACGCCCCCGTCCCTATAGCAACTCGTCTCCTTGCTTTCTCGTGGGCGTTTTTCAGTCTTTTCTGTTTTTAACGTGCAGAAATAAAAACCCACACTCGGCTGCATGTGAACGCTGCGTCTCCAGGAAACCATTCATACTGCACGGCTGCCGTTTGTCGGCAATTTAGTCTCTTTTTTTTTTTTTTTTTGTGATTGCACCAAATGGCAGCGAGTTGCATCAGTGAGAGACCGATGACTCGTAGATGCAGAGAGTCGTGTGTGTGTGTGTGTGTGTGTGTTGTGTGTGTCTGTTGTGTGTGTGTCTGTTGGCAGCAGCTTGTGAGTCGGCCCTTGTGATGCGTCACTTCCCGAGCACTGAAGACGTCTGGTCGATTCTCATTCCTCACCACAGACCTGGAACTAGGTGGTCTGAGTGTTTATCGTTTCTCTAGAACCTCAATGTTCTTAAGAAGTCATTAATCTCCTGGAACATGAATCACAACCAGAACCTCTGGATGAATCAGTCTGTTCATGCCTCCACTCTGTGAATTATATTTACTAGGATGAACTCATAATAATTCTGTGGTGAAATCACGATTTTGTCTGTAGAGCGAGAATTCATCTGTTTGTTATGACAACGTTTTAAATGGATTAAATGATAAATGGCTGATATTTTATATCCAAAAATCTAAAGTGAGCTTCACTGTGATGTCATTTAGTTTTTATTTCTGTGATCATTTTACATAACTTATCGACTGAAGGGGAAAGTGTGAGCTCACTCTCCTGCTGCTGGAGACGTCCGAGCATGAGCCAGCGTTTCTACTTCTTCTCTTTTTATGTGAGTTTTAAATATCTCTGGTGAAGTGAGCGTGAGAAAGTTGAACCAGCCGGTGAACCGGTGAAAAGAGCCGGAGACGAGTCGGTGGACGTGTCTGTACCTGGACGGCTCCTTGGTGTGGAGGACATGTCTCATCACAGGCAGGGACAAGACGTTTGAGGGGAAGTGAACATTTAATCTTCTGGGTGTAGACGCGCTCAGACAATTAGTCAGACATTCAAAACAGTAAATCCCTTTGTTGGTTGTTATTGCATTTTGCATAGAAAATAACTTGGTATCATCATAACTCAGTTGTTTTACTCTTTTAAACAAAGGTGAAGTCGCGAGTGGCAAACAAACTGTAACACAACATGCAAGCTCAACACAAACCCCCTGCTCTCCAGTGACTGTAGTGATCCACGAGCGTGTTGTCACGTGTTAATGCAAAGACCCAGCGAGTGATGAATGACTTCCACCTTCAGTCAACACTGGACGTCAGCCTGGGAAGAAAAAGGCCTGCAGGCGGAAACCGAGCTGGAGTCACTGTCAGGTTCCTCTGCTCCTCCTCGTCTCCTGGTGCTCGGAGGAGGTCGTTTGAATCTGATCACATGAACTGTTCACGTGTTCACCAGGATCTTCTTGAAGCTGGTGACCATCATGTCTCCTCGTGAGAAGATGAGTTCCAGGCAGAGCCATCACACTCTGGTTTCCATTATGACAGAAACCACCTCAGAGTTGTGTTTAACTTATCGACTCAGACATCCCGTGCTGGCAGACATGTTTTATTATTTTCTGTACATGTAAAGCTTTTCTTTATTGGATTTCCGAAGCCAGTATAACAAACTGGAGCCGAGCTGCTTTCATTCATACGTTAGACTTTAAATAAAGAAAAACTTCAAATTCAGCCGGATTCTCAAAATTAACCGGAGGCAAAAACAGACGACACAAATATCAATATTTCTATTTCAAATGTGTAAAATCTCAGTCTTCTGTTCCTTCAACCTTTTGTGTGTGTGTGTTTGTTTTCCAGCGCCGCCCACGACCGGGAGAACAAGGTGCGCGTGGCCATCAAGAAGATCAGCCCCTTCGAGCACCAGACCTACTGCCAGCGCACTCTGAGGGAAATCAAGATCCTGCTGCGCTTCAAGCACGAGAACATCATCGGGATCAACGACATCATCCGCACGCCGACCATCGACCTGATGAAGGACGTGTATCCTCCTCTCAGCTGTGAGGTCATGTGACCACTGCAGAGTGAATCATGTCACGACCTCCATCCTCTGTGATGAGAGTTCAGAGTTTGAAGTCTGTGTATCTGAGGCTCTTCCACTCGACCACCCTTTGCAGACCGGAGATGTTCGGTTGTTTTATTACATAATCGTTACTGTACTCCATAATCCTAGTTTCTTCATGTAGTGTGTTTGGTGTTCTACTGGTGATGTGCTGATATTAACGAGGGCTCTTAACAGCAACATCTCTAGGATCCTTATTTCTCACAGAACATATCCTCGTGCACCAGACAGGAATACAAACGTGACTCATCCAGGACCGGGACAAAGTTCTCTACTCGTGTATTTTGTTCTTTAACGTGTACACGTGCAGATACATCGTCCAGGACCTCATGGAGACCGACCTGTACAAGCTCCTGAAGACTCAGCACCTGAGCAACGACCACATCTGCTACTTCCTCTACCAGATCCTCCGTGGGCTGAAGTACATCCACTCTGCCAACGTGCTGCACCGCGACCTGAAGCCCTCCAACCTCCTGCTCAACACCACCTGTGACCTCAAGGTCGGGTCCCGATACACACCATTCACTCAAACAGCTGGATGCTCTATATGGGAATGTTTGGTTCGAAGAGTTGTTTATGATAATGTGTTTCTGACCATCGTGTTCAAAGAGGAGAGCAGCTCATTGTCGTGTTGTGTCTCCTCTTTGTGCAGATCTGTGATTTTGGTTTGGCTCGTGTGGCCGATCCCGACCACGACCACACCGGGTTCCTCACAGAGTACGTGGCCACCCGCTGGTACCGAGCACCGGAGATCATGCTCAACTCCAAGGTGAGTGTCCCCCCCCCCCCCCCCGCCGGAACATGAGGTCAGCTTTGTCATGAATTTAATTTCTGTTTAAATGAGAGTTTTCTTAGATTCCTTTAAATCCTAATCCTGCAAACAGTCTGATACAGTAAACCAGTTCACAGCGAGGTCCTCACACCTCCAGACCTCAGCCTCTGTTGTTGCCTCCAGACCAAAATACATTCTGTTTGAATTCACTGACCTTTAGTGTGACGGTGTCTCTGTCTCCATCAGGGCTACACCAAGTCCATAGACATCTGGTCAGTGGGCTGCATCCTGGCTGAGATGTTGTCCAACAGGCCGATCTTTCCTGGGAAACACTACTTGGATCAGCTCAACCACATTCTGGGTAATAATCTGAATCCGTAAATAGTGTGAACCGTGTGTACTGAGAAGCAGCAGCTTAATATCATAATATTCAATATCTCCCTGTTTGACTGTAGGTTGAGACCGAGGTGGGACTCAGTGTGTTTTGTGTAGCGTTGTGTGCTCCTGATGATGTGATGTCATCTCTTCTCCCTCAGGGATCCTGGGTTCTCCCTCTCAGGAGGATCTCAACTGCATCATCAACATCAAGGCCAGGAACTACCTGCTGTCGCTGCCCCTGCGCTGCAAAGTGCCGTGGAACCGCCTCTTCCCCAACGCCGACCCCAAAGGTCAGAGCCCGGACGACCTCTGCACTCAATGTGTACAATAAGAAATGAGTGTAGTCCTCCTCAGTGTGCAGGGTGTTGCTCTGCTGAGGAGACGGTTGTTTCCAAATCACTGACATCAACTCCTCCTCTGCTGATGTGTCCTTTGCGCTGCAGCTCTGGACCTGCTGGACAAGATGTTGACCTTTAACCCTCACAAGAGGATCGAGGTGGAGGAGGCCCTGGCTCATCCTTACCTGGAGCAATACTACGACCCCACAGACGAGGTGAGACGCTCACGTGGCTCCGTCTTCAGATGATAGCGTCTGAAAACAGCTGCATTCTGGGACATAGTCCTTCATATCTGTCCAAGTCGATAAAGGTTAAAAGCAGTTTGTCTCTGTCGTCCTGTGCAGCCCGTCGCTGAGGCTCCGTTCAAGTTTGACATGGAGCTGGATGATCTACCAAAGGAGACGCTGAAGGAGCTCATCTTTGAAGAGACGGCACGTTTCCAGCAAGCCTTCAGGTCCTAACATCTCACACAGGTGAGTTCCCAGTCTGGAAGGAACCAACATGAACCCAGAGAGGGACGTGTTCACACCTCGTAGACCGAGGTGTTCCTCAGGGAGTTGAGATCTCACACGGAACTTCACGAGGGTGAAACCACTTCTATCTGAGCACAAAGTTCTGTTTTAAATCTAAAGTCATGGATGTTACACTGAGGTTTACATGCTTCCTTCAACCCGTTTACACCTGAGGCCACGTCTGCACCTTTAAGACCTGGTGTTTCGCGTGTTCCTCTCTTTCGAGCTGGATGACACGTGTGTGTGTGTGTGTGTGTGTGTCTTTATGAAGTTATCATATACTTCCTGAGCTTCACTCTGAGCTTCACTCTGAGTTGGGTTCAGCCTCAGGTGCTAACGGGTTCAAGTCCACGAGGGAGCATGTAAACCAGATCTGCTCAGTCCTGTTAGAGTCCGTGGATTTCAGCTGGTTGTTTCTTCTCCCTGCAGATCTGTGTGGACGGGCCACTGCTCCTCCCTGCTCCTCCCTGCTCCTCCCTGCCTCCACACTGTTGCTGTGATATAAATATCTATTCTCTTTTCTTTCTCCTGCTTTTCCACATCACCTGGATTCCCTGGGTCTCACTCGTCAAGTCCACTTTACTCAGGAATGGCGTCAGGAATCAATCAATCAATCAATCATCACGTCTCTTTCCCCCGGAGGTGAAGGGTGAGGGCAGCAGTGAGGGAGGCTGGGGGAGGGGGGGGCAGATCACAGCTTACAGTTTTGGGGGGGGGGGATTTTTGTGATTTAAGCCAAGATAAACAATTTGTGTGTGTTTGTGTCTCAAAGGCGTTTGGCTCTGGCTTTTCTTATTCACGACCTTTTCATGTCCAGCGGTAGACGAGCTTCTCTCTGTGTCGCTGTGATGGCTCCGCCCACATCGCACAAAACCACGGTTTATTACGTAGAAAGATTCATCGTTAAAATCAAAGGGTCTTTTTGAATTTCTCACCTTTGACGCACTGTTACAAGCGAGGCGCTCTCTCTCTCTCTCTCTCTCTCGCCCGCTTTGGCTCTTTTGACAAAACGAAAAACACAAATGAAATCAACTGATTTATGCAATGAAGTCACGGGATCATCCTCTGGGGGCCATGAGCCATCGCAGAACCCTCTCACCGAGGCCCTAATGCAAATACATACATATAAATATGAATATATAAATAGATATATACAGCCTAAAGAGTCTTAAGATATTTTAATGGCAGGTGGGACGACAGAAGGTGAATCAGATGAATTTATAACCTTTTTCTTTTTATCAAAAAACATTTAGAAAAAACGCCCGTTTTTATTTCTCATCAGCTTCAGTGAGTCGTCAAAAAAAAAAAAATCACATCTCATGAAGCGCCGAAAAGTTTCACCTTCGATTTCTGCCTTAGCCACGAGAACCTGAAGGAAACGTGAAGATGGATCCACACGCGTGTTGTGAGGAGAATGTTTTTCATATTTGGGGGAGTCACCGCGTCGGGGGGGAATTCAGTGTCGCTCTTTTCCTCCTGTCCCGTGTTTTAGTTTTTTCTTCGGCCTGTGTCTTTCTCTCTCGCCTTGTCAGAAAACAACTGTGCCCTTTGCATGACTGTTAAAAAGCTCTGTATACAAAGACCACGATGTTAAGTGCCACACGAGCCGGGCAGAGCCGCCGGGGGGGGGGGGGGGGGGCCGGCTCTGACCTTCGACCCCCTGTGGTTAATCACCCCTCCCGACCACACGGTGCTTTGTCTGCTCTCCTTCTCCAGCGTCCTCGTCTCTTTAGTTCTCACCTCCATCGATGCTCATTCCCACAGTTTCCAGTCTCCTCGTGACGCAGAGACATCGACGCTGTTGTGGTCGCTAATAGGAGAATAACCATATATCGGTATTTATACCAAGTTCAACACAAACCTGTTGTTTCCTGAAGCTGAGAACCGGGATCCAGACGTGACGCTGTCAGAAGAATCCTCACATGAAGCTGATCGTGTCCTTTGAGACTTTTCTCTTTTGCTGTAATTGCACAGTTCCACTCAGACGACAGTAGAGGGCAGCGTCAGCAGGCGACTGCGCCTTCACTCCAATAGAAGAAGAGAAGCAGCTGCTGATTGAAGACTGTTGAGTTAGGTTTCGTTTCAAGTGAAAGAAGTTAAGACCTCATGGATCATATTTGTGGATTTGAGTGGTTCTGTCTTTTTATCTTCAGGAGCCTCAGACGTCCTCAGTGTCCTGGTGAATCCAGACTCTGGTCAGATTCATGTCCCTGAAGATCAAATCAAAGCAGAACCACATTCTCCCGGGAGATGAAAGTCAGAATCTACCTGAACCGTCTCTGTCGGCACTTAAAGAAAGAAATTAGAGATTTAAACCTAAAAGGAGACGATGTCAGAACTTCTTCTTCTTCTTCTTCTTCTTCTCAAAGACGAGTAACATTATGTTTCAGGCTCGAGCTCAAACTCACGATTTCTATCAGAAGATTCTTATTCTGCATTTACTCACACGTCAGAGGCAAGTTTGAGTTTTACAGACACTTCTGGTCAAAGTAAATCACAGTGGACAGAGTGAAAAATCAAACATGAGGAGTCAGTGACGAGTTGAACCACTGGAGGGCGACAGAAACCACATTTACAGACAATGTGGAGATTTTCAGATTCAGCTGAGACGACAAATTTGTGTGTTGTAATTGATAAAATAATCAAAGCAAGTTTTCTGGGAATAAATTTGTAATTTGCTGCTAATGTAGATAAATTTCCATCATCGTGCAACCTGTCGATTTATATAATTATGGTTTGGTCCAAAGGAAATCCTGGATGACTTCAGATAAATGACGGTTTGAAAGTCCAGGCTAGTTTGAAATGATGTCAGTGTTTAACATTGTGTCTTGATGAATGAATCCAATGATAAAAATATTAATGTTTTTCAGTTTCATCAGGATCCATCAATGATTTTCAGAAAATTTGTGAAATGTAAAAAAGAAACAAAACGATGTCTCACAATGTGAAAACACAACACAACTCTGGATCCACAGTGAAGTTTGACAGGTTCTGATATGAATCAAGTTTTACTGGGAAAGAACCTAAAACCATTGTTCTCAGTTTCCTCTTTGCTTAAGAATAAAAAAAAAAAAACGTTTTTTTTTCTGTCCACTGAGATTTATTAAAAACGACGTTATGACCAAAACTGATTTCAGTAAGGACAGTTTTTTGCACTCCCACGTTTCCCCTGCAGAGACGTGAGGTAGAGACGCGTCTGTCACACACTTACTAAATGCACTTGCTTCTGCAGCAGCAGCAGTGGGACGGGACTGGGATGGGACTGGTAATCCGAGGTGCCTGCTGGGACTCGCCTGTAGATAGTCTTTTTGTTTTTCTTTTTGGGGGTGGGGGGGGGGGGGACTGGAAAAACCTTCCTGATATTAGTTGTATTAAAAAAAAAAAGAAGCTTCTGCTGAGTTCTTTGTGCGTCTGTTTGTGCCTTTTTTGATAGTCTTGATATCCAAGATTTGACGTGCAGCTTCTGTTTAGTCGGGATCCGTTGTACTCGCAGTATACGCTCTTAAAAATGAACACAATCAAGTCTGGGTTGGGGGGGGGGGGGGGGGGGGGATCCTTATCTTTCAGCTCTGTACATTTTAAAGAGAATCCTTTGCCACAGCTGTGTGATTTGTGACTGTATTGAAAAGATGAAAAGCAAACATTTATATTTTTTGCATTACCCTTTCTTCTTTTTTTTTTTTTTGTTGGTTCTTTTCTTTGATTGTTTTTGTGCAGATATTTTTATGGTAAGATGAATGTTATGTTTCTATCGGACACTAATCTCGTCGTCTCCAGTGGAACTTCTTCACTCTGTATGTTTTTGATCAGTATAAAACCTTTAATTGTGTAGTTTAACTTTTTCTCAAAGCAAAAGTAAAGACCTGGAGCTCCTCGGCTGTGTTTCGATCTGCCACAGGAATAGTTTCAATCGATCGGTTTCATTTTATCGTTTGAAGGATTTTGACTTGAACAAAGCGTTTTCTGGGCTGTTATTAAAAACCAACGGCCACTTTGAAAAGATCTTTTCTCTTTGCAACTCTGCCCAGACATTCGAATCGACATTAAAAACACTGAACCAAGTCTGTGACGTGTGTTTTTGAGCCACAATCCAGATTCTCACGTGTGGAGGAAATGATCAATGTTTAATGTTGTTTAATGACACGAGTGGAAATTCTTAATAAAACTGGTTTATTACTCCAAAACATGACGTGTGGCTCTTATTGTGCTGCTTAGACACTGTTGATTTGTCTGTTTACAAACTATATAAACATTAAAATCATAAATCAACGGTTATGTAACTTATACTGAGAAACAGCGCCTCCTGCAGCCACACATGGTGATTCATGCTCATGTGTTTAATAAGAGTAAAGAATAAAATCTCGTGTTCATAAAATAATCTTTTATTTGAATCATCAGTACGTCAGGTTCTCCAGAATTTAACTCCTACTACTTTTGAAACTTTAAATACATTTTACTGGTAAAACTTAATATTCTTTACATTGTTGTGTTGGAACTAAAATATCTGAGGACTTTTAAATATCCTGAGTCTGTTCTAGAAGAATCACTTCATATATTTTAACCATGAAAATTAATTTCAGTTTTTAAAATCTGAGTTTGAACAAAGACATGAAACTCACATGCTGAGTTGAAGTCACGTTAATCCACTGTGTCCTCTAGGGGGCGCTGTTGCTCAGGCTAAAACATCTGGCGCAGTCTTTGTCCTCTGGTTTATAAATTAATGTCATTCACTACCGGAGCCAGCGAGGTCCAAATTCAATGAGTTCGCTTTCATGTGAACAGAAATCTGCTTTATTTTGAAGATGAGTTATGTTTGATATGAAGTATTATAATAAAATTCACTGTATCGTTCCAGCTATTTTAACCTGGGTTATAATAAAGGAAATATGTAAATTCGGGTTTAAAATTGTTGTTGTAAAATATAAAATGTAAAATAAAACAAATTCTACCTGTGATGTGAGAAATAAAGGTCACGTGGAGGAAACACGTGGAGGATACAAACCAGGGCCGGTCTTTCCTACAGGCGACATAGGCGGGTGCCTAGGGCGCCACTCAGAGGGGGGCGCCAAAAACTGCGCCGAGCAAATCAAGGCAGAGAGTTTTTTGCGCCCCCTTCTATATGTGGTATGGCCCAAAATATTGTATTTAATTACTTTAACAGTATTTTAAGTAGTTTCATTAGAGAAATCAGTAAATGACAGCAGGAGTGAAGCTTGCCTAGAGCGCCAAATGTGCTATGGCCGGCCCTGTGTGGATATATGGTCTCGAGGTTCAGGAGATGAGGGCATGATTCAAGGTAAAGGCCGTGGTGACGTCATCCTTATGTTTCATAGATCCATAGTTATAGTCATAAGTTACGTTTGTGGAGTTTCAGGAGGAGAACTGCTTCAGGTATTCAGGTTTCACTTTGTCTCCATCAGCTTTGAATGAAGACAGAAGAACAGACTGGATTTATTCTTTATTTCAACTTCAGCTTCTTCACACATTAGATTTTTATTGCTTTAAACACATATAAGAGATTTAAATGTATAATCACATGTATAAGAAACACATGTGATGAGAGCTGCAGATCAAACCCTCAGGGACTCGATCAGGACACTCTCCAGTGGACCTGCTGGTTCAGATCAGGAGAATCAAGAAGAACAGAAACCTACACAGCAGCAGATCAATATGCACGTTCACTAAATATGTAAATACAATGAGGACGAGTGGATTCACACTTTACAGAGATGAGCCGTAATGAAAACAAACCAGGTTCCACATTCACAATGTGACCAAACATCCCATAACACATGTGGAAAAGAACAGAACAAAGAATCATCTCATTGATGAGGATCAGGATCAACACAGGTTCTAAATCATCACACAACCTGATTTCTACTTTGATTCATAAAACAACACAAAAATCAGTTCTTTCAAACACATTCATGTCAGTGTAATTATAGATTTGTGTCTTTACAAAGTGAGAACTGAATATGTGTGATAAAGGAAGGTCAGTGTTTGATTGACAGCTGATCTCTGTGAGGAGCAGAAACGTCACCACGACGAACTATGATCAACAAACATGGAGACAAGAGAAGTTAAAGATTTACACACAGAATCTAAATCACTGCTTTAATGACTCGAGTCTATTTGAGTTTACAGAACTCAGCTGTGGATCCATAACGATAAACCCCAACTCCAGCATAGAGAGGCTGAGTGAATGTGGTCTGGACTCTGTGGAGGAGAGTCATGGTGTCAGAGACGCTGTAGAAGGACAGAACACCTGCACTGTGATCCAGGTACACTCCTACTCTGGAGGACACAGGACCTGACACTCGAGTCCTGATGCTGTTGTGATAAAAGATATAACTATTTCCACCACACACTAATGACCAAGATTTATCATTGTGTCCAAATAAACATTCATGTGAGCCTCCTGCTCTGCTGATATTCTTGTATGTGACTGCTACACGAACTCCTCCCACCTCCACCTCCACCTCCACCTCCCAGTAACAACGTCCAGTCAGACTCTCTCTACTCAGGACCTGAAGCCAATAAGTAAATCTGTCTGGGTGATTATAATAAGACTGTTCTACACTCATCCATGTTACTTTTCTGTTTCCCTCAGATAATAACAGACGGTTGTTTGCTGTGTTTGGATCCAGTTTGATTTCCTGTGAATATCTTAAGAAGTCAGCTCTGGTCTCTGGTTCTGGTTGAGGCAGTAAAACATCCACTTGAGACACAATCTGTAAAATCTCTGTCTCTGTCTCTCTCAGAATGTCCTGTAGTCGACCTCTGACCTGGGACACAGCTGCTGTCACGTCCTCAAAGTGCCTCAGAGGACGGATCCTGAAGCTGGATGAGTGTGTAGATCCACTGAGAGGTGACAGTGAGGGGTAGTTGTGTAGAAACTGGTTGTGATCCTCTGTGTCTGAGAGCTGCTTCAGTTCCTGGTCTTTCCTCTTCAGCTCAGTGATCTCCTGCTCCAGTCTCTCCTGAAGCTCTCTGACTCGACTCACTTCAGTTTCCTGCTGGGATCTGATCTGCTGCTTCACATCAGAGCTTCTTTTCTCCAGCAGACGGATCATCTCAGTGAAGATCTCCTCACTGTCCTCCGCTGCTTTATCAGCAGAGCCATTGAGGGCCTCCTCCTCCTGTTGAAGCAGCTTCAGGTCTTTCTCTGTGTCCTGGACTCTCTGCTGGATTGTTTGTCTCCTCAGCCCGAGCTCTCTCTGCCTCTCAGTCCTTTCTGCTGCAGCTGACACTGTGTCGTGGTCTTTATGTTCATCCACAGAGCAGAGATAACAGATACACTGCTGATCAGTGCGGCAGAACATCTTCATCACCTCGTCGTGACGAGAGCAGATGTTCTCCTGGAGCTTCTCCGAGGGCTCCACCAGCTTGTGCCTCTTAAAAGGAGCTAACTGAAGATGAGGCTGGAGGTGTTTTTCACAATAAGAGACCAAACAATTCAAACAGGACTTGAGAGCTTTCAGTTTTCTCCCAGTGCAGAAATCACAGACCACATCTCCAGGTCCAGCATAGCAGTGATCAGCAGGAGCAGCTTGGAGTCCAGTCTTCTTCAGCTCCTCCACTAAATCAGCTAACATGGTGTTTTTCTCCAGGACAGGCCTCGGTGTGAAGAACTGTCTACACTGAGGACAGCTGTAGCTTCCTCTCTCCTCCCCTTGGTCCCAGTGGGTGTTAATACAGCTCTTACAGAAGCTGTGTCCACAGACAGTAGTCACCGGATCCTTCAGTGGATCCAGACAGATCGGACAGCAGAATCTTTCTCTGTCCAGTTGAACTTCTTGCTGCGCCATTTCAGCTGCTGCCAGAGACTGAAGAACAGTTTCACTTCCTGTGAATAGAAACAGATCTCTGCTCCTCCCTCTCGTTCACTACCTCTCCCTCTCGTTCACTCCCTCCCTCTTTCGTTCACTCCCTCTTTTTACCACGTTTTAAAACCCTAAAGAAAAGAGCAACAGTCCTACCTCTCCTCAGCAGGGCTGCCTCACTGTTTACGATCTCTTATTATATTATATTGTTAAAGAGTAAAGTTGTGTTTTTATATTATGTGTGCCTGAGGGGTATATATCACTAGGCAATGCATTAGCACACATGTAATCATATTATTATTATGACACAATCTCCAGGCCCAAGTTTACAACTATTCAAAATAAAAGCTCAATAATGCAGCTCAGTATAAAAGGTTACAGCATCAAATCAAACTTTGTACTTTGAAGTTACACATTACTTCCTGTTTCCTGTCCTGTCATTTATCTTTGTATAAAACCTCTGATTAGATTTTGTCGTGAACTGAGACTTTGTTTTCTGAGGTCCAACTTTTATTCTGAAATGCCAGGCTGTTTGCTCTGTGCTTTCACATTTATTTTGTGGAACAATAAAAAAATACTTCCTTCCTTCTTCAGCAGAATAAAAATGAGAAACATCAGAGAACACGTGCACGTGAAGCAGGGGAGTTTTTTTTCATATTCCACATTTTACTTTGAGGTACTTGTACCAGGGCTTACATCAGATAAACTTCAAATTGAGATGAGTGTGATCACAACGAGACGGAGATACAAAGTTATTCAAAGATCGATTCTTCGTCACACGGTGTGACCGTGGCGTGACGTCAAAGTTTGATTACACGTCATCAAAACACGATGTTCTGTATCACGGACATACATGGACCATGAATCCTTTGATGCTGAGCCATAAACAAACAACTCCACTCCTGCAGTGACAGTATCAGTGGTCATAGATCAAACAAATCTTAATGTCTTGCAAAGGTCTCTCTCTCTCTCTCTCTCTCTCTCTCTCTCTCTCTCTCTCTCTCTCTCTCTCTCTCTCTCTCTCTCTCTCTCAGAATTGGGACATTTCCTCAAACTGTGTAAACATTGAGGTGTGGCGAAGGTAGTCATAACTCCACCAAACTTCTGTCTCATGTTCAGAGTCCAAGCCTGAACAGCTCTATGTGTCTATTTCCTCAGTTATTTTTTTTTTTTCAGGCAAAACACGCATGTGCTCGGGCCCGATCGGTGCTGAGGCCACTGTGCTTTCTGGTTAAATCATTTTATATGAGAGGATTTGAGGCTTTAGGGTTAGGGTCAGTTAACTGAACAAGACACTTGAGGATGTTAACTTTGACTCTAGGATCATTTTATGGAAAGAAAAATAAATAATAATCAAGAAAAGATCAGTCAATAATGAAATAATCACAATGACCTCTTGTTCCCTGTATCGAAGTATCTGCACTGTGTCTATATTTGAGTGTTTTCCTCAGTCTATCACCTGCTTATATGGTTTATACATGTCAGATATAACAGGATTTCAACCAGGAAACATTCCAGTTACTCTTGCTCATATAATAATGACAAATAATGGGAAATGTGTCATTGTGCTACGTCATTTTAGATTGTTACCATAATGTCCAATATTCAGCCTTGAATCAAAGTTAGGTAACGAATTCCAAACAACCTTTTCACTACACACAATAACTCTTTAATAACACATAAACCCTAAAACCCAACTCTGTGATTTTCAAAGGATTTACAAATGCATATCTAAATGTTTAATTATTATTGTTGTTATTTTTTACAGTGGCCAAGACTGGACATACTAAACCTTTGGAGTTTTTATGACAACTGAAGGTTTCCACAGATTCTCCTTTATGTTTGGAAGGGGGGGGGGGGGGGGGAGTGAGGTGAGGGATATATGTGTTGATAAATATAAGTTATGACTATAACTATGGATCTATGAGACCGAACGATGACCCTCACCTCATCTTGTAGCTCAGCTCTTTTATTGTGGATTAAACATCAGTCGACTGATCTCTGGGTTTGTTTACTTCCTGCGCCTCGACCACGTGCTCGCAATGCGGTCACGCATGCGCACCGTGTCTGTGTCGGTGCCGCGCACAGTCAAAAACAATCCTCAGCCACGGAAAATATGGTCTCGGGTTGATTGGCTGTTATCCTCTGGCCCCGCCCTCCCTCACAGCGGATTGGCCAGCTGCGGATTCTTCTTTTCGCTGATTGGACGCTTTTTTTAGAAGCGGTTGTGTAGCTAGGCTGCGGCTGCCTTCAGGGTCTCGTCCAAAAGTCAGATTTAAGAGTTTCTGAAGGCGAGAAGCTTTGTTGTTGTTTAGGTTGGAAGCAGCAGCTGGAAGTAAACTTGATTTAACTTTTGAGGAGGATACAGATGTTTGTGGGATTAAGAGCTGAATAGTGAAAGTAAAAATATAAAACTTGTGACTATTTGCCAAAAATAGACACAAGAAACAGTTACAGCAGCTGCTGACAGCGTCTCTGATTTCTAGACAATAATTTCCGGTGACGCCACCGAGAAACACATAAAAAAGACAAGCCTAAACTTAAAAGTAAAAATACATGTGTTAATAAACTAAACCATCTCCATCCAGAGCTTTCAACCGTATCTTGTGGTCTTCTTTAAGAAATGGCCAAAAGCTTTGTAAACAAATAGTCTGAACTGCACTCAAGATGTGTTTTGCTCATAAGTTTTACTTCTATTTGTCGTATAGTAATTTTTTTATGTTTCTTATATTTAGATTATTCGTATCTTTTTCCATGACTTTTAAACGATGAATGATTTTTTATATCTTGTTTGTTCATTCTTGTTTTTATTGGACCCATTTTTTTAAATACCTGTCAGTTTGTGTGTTTTATGTATTTTATGTTTTTTGTGTCTTGTCACAAACTAAACTCCCTCCAGGATCTTTCTCATCCTGAAGTTAAACTTGTCCCGACATGTTCCAAGTTCTTTTCCTCTGCGCTCGAACCCAAACGTCCCTTTGTCCCACGACCCCTAAACGCATCCCTGCTGGAAGAAATAAAACCAGTTCTTCCTGCACTTTTCATTAACAAGTTGACAGTGAACGCAGCTCTCACACGTTCGATCCCCACCGGGAGCATGAAGCCTGAACCACACACCGGGTGACGCATCGTGCACAGCCGCTGTCCCGGAGCTTTCTGTGCGTAATGCGCATCACAGCTGATTAGGATCCGAGGATAGAGAGGCCGCAGCCGGGACAGCTCGACCTGTCTCACCCTCCAGGCACCGGACAGCTAGACCTGTCTCACCCTCCAGGCACCGGACAGCTAGACCTGTCTCACCCTCCAGGCACCGGACAGCCCCACCATGCACCCGCTCTGAGGAGACCTCCACCCGGGGACCCTCATGTCTTTGTCCGCTGCTGTCTCCATGGGACAGTGACGGAGGCTCCATCTGTCTTCTCGCTGTGAGGACACTGACACTCTGGCTTCTGCTGGAGCTCCGGGGGACACACCGGAGGATCGTCAGCGGCGTGTTGTGGTGTCTGAGGCGGGGGAAGAGGACGAGGTCCAGCGGTGAGTGTTGATCCGGTGACCCGCTGAGGACACGTGAAGTTTCACTGCACAACTACACACATTCAACTTTATATAATCACACTTTATGTGGTGCTTGTTTGCTGCTGGAGATTCAAAGAGTTTCTATCTCACAGGCTGGTTCTATTTATTATATTCATATAGTTTAATATTCCATATTCGTCTCTGACCCGGGTGGTTTATTTATCGGACAGACTTTATATAACCGTTCAGGCCTCGGTAATAATCTTCTTACATTAATTAGTGTTTCAACATCTCAACCATCAGCTGACGTTTCCTCTGCTGCTGTCACATGATCATCTGCGCCATCTCTGTTATGATGATGATGAAGAGGATGAAGAGCCTCCTCATCCTCCTCATCCTCGGCTGCAGATCTCGGGTCAGTGTTTTTTTCTGGAGCTGCTTAACGGGCCACGTGAACGGGCGACGAAAACAGCGCGAGGACGGATTTCATCACGGTCACGCGCGCGCGCAGCCACGCACCTCTGAGGGGAAGCTGCAGTGTGATGATGATGAGGATGAGGATGAAGATGAGGATGTGTTTACGTGCGTCCCCTTCCTCTGGTGGTGCTGGTGAAGCAACAACACACAGGAGGAACACAAACAGGCATCACAGTGATGATGATGATGATGATGATGATGATGATGATGATGATAAAAGCAACAATGGTGATGGTGATAAATATCCCATGAGTCTTTGCTTCAGGCTGCACCTCGTTTCCTCAGCATCACACGAGGGCAGATTCGAGTTTGGTTCCAGATTTAATAGAGTTCATCTTCATCTTATCATCTGATTCCAGATGTGGATCAGAGCCGAGTGAGGCAGATGTGAACTGACACACAAACATCTGCTGCAGGAGGGAAAGATCGGCTTTGGTTTGAGTCAATCAAATATGAACATGTGTAAACAAGCATCGGTTTGGTTTCACTGAGCTGCTCCAGGAATCTACTGATGTGTGTTTGTCCTTCTCTTTGTATTTGAAGGGTTTTAATCAAACACAATCTGACTGAATCTGTTTGATTAGAAATAAGAAGCAAATGAAAAAATCATCTTCATCATCATTGTTCGGTGAAATCACTCGTCTAGTTGATTCTTGAATCCTTTAAATGGGGAAAGAGCGTAAACAACTTTGGATGAAGCTTGATGATGGATCTGTTTCTAAAATTAACTATGGTGTGTGTGTGTGTGTGTCAGTGTGTGTATGTGTGTGTGTGCGTGTGTGTGTGTGCGTGCGTGAGTGTGTGTATCACATGGTGTCAATCTAACATCAGACTATCTTATTCTTTTCCATCCTTGTAAAATACACGAGGATGTTTTTATTTATCACAATCTATCAAACTCTTCACTTCAGATTATTAATAATCATCAGTTTGTTATTTGTGTGAAGAATCAGGTGAAAATGTCCAGAATCTGAAAACGAGGCTTTAGATGAGACGAGGAGCCGCATGTGTAAACGTCACCGCTCTAATATCTGAGGAAGATGAAGAATCAGATTCATATTCTCATTCTGTATTTATTTACACATCCGGGCATCTGCACGCTCCCTCCTCTCCTCTGAGGTGCGTTCAGGCCGCATGGGAAATAATCAGCTCAGCAACAACACGAACAGAGCAATAACTGTGAGAGCTTCATCTTCCTGAAACTAAAGTAGAGGATTACAATTTATTGCAGTGAATAACACATCAGCTTTGACAACGCTCACACAAAGATGCTCTATATGCACACGAGGAGCGTTTGGGTTTTACTGCAGGAAATCATGTGGACGTGCACTGAACTTCAGGAGAGGAGAAGTTTCCACATTCGACAACCTGAAAACTGAAGTGAAAGAAGCTTTTATTTATAGTTAACACACAAAGTCAGCTTTATTAAGGTGTTTTAAATAAACAGAACTAATCAAGATAAATATGAACCAAAGAAAATCCAAACCACTTAATTTAATGACAATAACTTTATTGATTATAAGCAGGGAAAGTTAATTGAGTACAGATGAATCATATGTTATGTAATACAAAAACAAAGAGTTTAATATTTTAGAACCGTCAATTATTTGCATGTTTAGTTTGTGATTAGTTTTCAGTTCATTTTTGCAGCAAAAAAATCTCGAGATCCTTTTGTCCACATTGTTAATTCTCAGGAGTGATGGCTGCTGATCTCATGGAAACAACTTTCATAGAATCTCTTCCTCTTTCGCAGTCACAGGTTTAATTTGGTAGCTGTGATGCTTCATATCGACCTGAATCACTGAGCTTTAAAACAGTCAAAAAAACTCTCACTCGATCAAATTATATTAGTACATCCCATATTCACAAATCACGGTTTGTCTCAGATCTTAACAAAGTGCGACACAAGAGTAAAACTACCAAAAAACGATCTAACAGGGAATGGAAACTTTAGAAACCTCAGAGAGTCACATGTGAGGATACCTCTCTCAGGACGGACAGATATACATATCTGTCCGTCGGTCTCCGATATATATATATCAACAGTCATAAAGAACATTCAGTTTCATTTGATGAAAAGCATTGACAAGCAGATAAACCAAGGAAGATGAACACAAAGTTCACTGTATAAAAAAAAGCTCTGCACACAAACAAACAAGTATAATGAAGCAGCTTATTGCGCAGAGTTTAATAAAATATAATTCATTAAAACACCAACTAGAAAAAAATCATTAAAAAAAGAATAGATCCCAAATAAACCAGAGTAGAGAAACGAAGCTCTCTGCCTGGTGTCCATCTTTCCCACGGGAGCCTGAAGGCAGCGCAACCTCCCATTGGCCCGTCGGGCCGTCAATCAGGGCTCGGTCTCCCGCCCACCTGGTGACGTGCACAAAGTAACGAGGCCAGTTCGTTTCGCACAAAAGACAAAACAAAGCGCGTGCGGCTCAAAATGAGACGCGTCAGCAGCGGCGGGACTCGACCCTGAGCGGAGGACACCGACACACACATGGAGCCCGGGCCGGGGACACGACAACCAGCTGACTGACCGCACAACAACAACAACAACAACACAACAAACAACAGCTGACTGCAGCGTCCTGCTCACATCTGACCCAGGTGGTGAGTAACAGCAGGGAACCAACAGCTGACAGCCCTGTGTTGTGTTGCGTTGTGTTGTGTTGGTCACACACTGCACCAGCATCACACAAACAAAGCAGCAGCGACACTGTTGCTGCCGTCGTGTGTTCTTTGTTGGAGAGACACACGTTCAGAGGAAGAGGAGGATTAGAGGAAGAGGAGGCTGTGATGTCATGATAAAACTCGCACAGATGAAGGTTGAGGCAGTCGAGGCGACACGTTGTGTTGTGGTTGTGTTGTTTTTTTGTGAGTCAGAGCAGCCAAGTCTTTTGTCTGGACTCTTCCTGATACCAGAGCTGCACAGTCTTTGTTTTCACTGAGTGTGGATGTCAGCTGTTCTCCACCTGTCCTCTTCACCTCAGTCCTGTTCACTTCCTTCACTTCCCTCACCTCCTTCACTCACCTCCTTCACTCACCTCCTTCACTCACTTCCATCCTCCACTTCTGCAGCTGAGGAGACGAGGCTGGGACAAAGGAGACAGTCGCTCCTCAAGTGGCTCGGCCTTGTTTTTCTGTCCATTTAGAAGAAACCTCAAGTGCTTGCAATAAAAACCCAAACATGAAACTGTGAAGAGGCGCCTGACGAGGTGAGAACACATAAAACCAAGTGCTGTCATGTGATCAAACCCCAGTGAGAAGGTCCTGTCCGGGTTCAAGTGGGAGGCCAACAACAGGAAACAGTTAAAAACCAAGATCAGAGTCAACGTGTTGAGGATCGAAAGAAACAAAGAAGCTGCACACTTGTGTTTGTCTTTATTTGATATTTACCAACAAAGCAAGTTGTGTGTGTGTGTGTCTGTGTTTGAGTGTGTTTACCTTTCCCCGTGCACGAGCTGCCAGGGTTAATCTGGGCTAATTCAGAAAGGGATTATTCCTCAAGCACCTGTGCAGATTATTCAGTATGTTTGTAGATATGTCTGGTCTGGGGCCACGGGGTCAGTTCCCAGTTCTCACCCTCCCAGCCGTGTGAAGTGTGTGTGTGTGTCAACATGTGTGTGTGTCAGTGTGTTAACGTGTGTGTGTGTGCAGAGCAGCCATGCTCCACGTCACGGCTGCTTCCTGTCGAGTTGCGGAAGCTCCTTTGTTTTCATGTCTGGCCGCCGGGCTCGTGTCTCGCTGCCGCTCTTCCTGTTTCAACACATCGAGCTCAACTGGAAACTTCTGGAGCCGCTGCAGCTCGTTTTCATTGTGCTCTCACTCAGGAAGCTTCTGTTTGCTCTGGAGCTGCAGCAGACACTGTGCTCCTGACACAGAGGCAGATGTGTCTCAGGAGGTTTTGATAGATTATGAATAAAAAGATGAAATAAGACCCTGACACTTTGACAATGTGTGTACTTAAGTAGAAGTTACCAGACAGACGTGTTCGGTGGTGAAACGTGAGAGAAGTCGTTTAACATCCT
Organism: Pleuronectes platessa; assembly: GCF_947347685.1. Taxonomy (NCBI): domain Eukaryota; kingdom Metazoa; phylum Chordata; class Actinopteri; order Pleuronectiformes; family Pleuronectidae; genus Pleuronectes; species Pleuronectes platessa. Next base: position 29,939,346 of record NC_070629.1, read on the forward strand.
AGTTCCATGAATCCACTGGAATCAAACTGAAGTTCTCAGCAGCTCCTCACAAGTGGATCTTTTGTTGTTAACTTGTTTTCGAACCTGTTGTTGTCGTGAAGAAGTGAAAGCTGCTGTGGTTGAGCACATCAAATACACAAAGTCTAAATTTAATCAACGACAGGAGACGCAGCTTGTAAGAGCCCCGCCCCCCCGTCGTCTGACTGTGGGAACAGACGTTCACTGATCTTCAGAAGTAAAAGTACTCGCACGCTTCACTCGAGTACAAGCAGCGAAACCACAAATTAAAAATACTCCTGCACCACAGATTCATGAGTCAGCGTCTGAGGCTGAATCCACACGACAATGTTTTCATTTGAAATCTGTGGCGTCCTCGCGGCTCCGCGGTTCAGAGACGACAAGTCTGAGACAAGTCTTCAACCACTTGAACGTTTCAAACTGGTGATTTACCAGTTTAGTTCATTCGGATTTAAGATTTGTCCATTTTAGACGTGACTTATCTGTGAACCTGTTGTTGGAAATCATCTGCTCTATGGAGCTGTCCAATCAGCAGCTAGAACTGTGTAAACAGGAAGAAAGAACTGACAAGTACTACAGTTTTAAAAGTACAAAACGTGAATGTTTTCTATCTGTACTGTTTTGTACTTGACTCGGAACCTGGAGAAATAAATGCGTCAAAGTAAAAAAACGTTGCCGTACTTTAAATTGACCAGAGCCATCCAGCGGAGGTTGTTTACTTTGCTAATTTTGTTTGATTTACGTCAAGTTTCTGGTGCGAGTTGTTGACTTTACTGTTCGACTCCAAGCGAGCAGGCTAACGTTAGCCTTCATCAACACTGAGCAGCTGCTGGTTGTAAATATTGTGTAACATTAAATCTCACTGTGTGAGAACTAGTTTGTGACGTGTCTCTGTTGTGTAACGTGTTTAACACTAGTTTAAACCAACAAGGTTTCAGAAAGTCAACAAACAGACTCAGTTATGTTCATCACACAACTTCTATCTAAAGCTAGCTAACGTTAGCTAATCGACTCTCTTAAGCTAACTCTCTTCTTGTATGACCTCGTCGGTTCTCGTCTGTCCTCGTCTGTCCTGACCCGGTCTTCATTTGTCTCGTGGAGCTGGTTCTCCTGCAGGCGTCTGAATTCATCTCAGTTGTCGTTTGTATTGTTCTCTCTGTTTTTCGGTCAGTGCTGTTTTGTCCTGCAACAGGTTTTAAGAAATGTATTATGCTTCATTTACATTTGAATAATTGAAGTTGAGAGTCTCTTCATCAATAAAAGCCAAATTATAATAAACCGGGATTATCTTTCAAAACCAATCTGCCAATAGGCCTCAGATAATAATGAGTAATAATCAAACATTTGGCTGAAGATCGGTCTCTGTAACGTTTCCTCTTTAGATAAACGTCTTTATTTGAAGACTCAAACGACTCCAACCAGAAATACTCATGAAACACAAACTGTTCCTGCAACTAAACCAAAGTGTGAGAGAAGCTTTGTGAAGATGAATGACTCTGAAGCAGCTCCTCTTTATCTCAGAAGCCACAGAGTCTCCTCCTGCAGCTCTGGGCTCAGTGAAGGAACGAGGACCTTCACGTGTCACAGACGTGTCACAGACGTGTCACAGACGTGTCTTCACGTGAACACGGGTTTGTTTGTCTCGTCCTGATATTAATGTGACGTCGTCATTCATGTGATCGTAATCACGTAATAAATTATTGTAATTAGGGTTGCAAAGGGGCGGAACATTTCCGGTGAATTTCGGAAACTTTCCATGGGAATATTGAGCTCGGGAATTTGGGGAATTTAAAAAATAAATAAATACACAAATTAAACGCTGAGCAATAAAAAAACATCATTCAAAACTCTATTTAAAGATATATGGAATGCAGCACACACTGCTAGTTGAATTTCAACCCTCCACTGTGCATTTCTCCATCACATGCACAGATAATTCCCAGCATCCTTCACTCTACAGCAGAGCTATTGAGGCCTGCTGTAGTGTGCAGGACTAGTCAGGTAAGTTTCGATGATATTACTGGTGAAAATATATTAACATGCTGATTGAGGATTGTTCATCTAGCCTCTCTCTATTCATTTATCCATCCATTGTAAAATATTTATAAAGACGTTTCCAATTGGCCAACTATTTATATCTCTGCCATTGCTTTAGTGTTTTTTTTTCTCATCTTATTCTACAGAACAATTCCACGTGCACTATCTCATGTGTGGAGACATTTCACCTCAGTCAATGTAGAAGGAAAGGCTGTGTGCATTTATAAATACTGTGCAAAGACCTATGTTGAGAATGACACAAAGATGAAGAAGCATAAAGTCAAGTGTCCAAAGTTTCCTCAGGTCTCAAATCAGCCTATGACAAAACAAAATGTTTATATTTAAGTCTCTATATGACAAGGTAAATACAGTTAGTATAAGCACAACATTTTCAGTTAATTCCCGTTAATTCCCATGGAAAGTTTCCAACTGTCAATATTCCCGGAATATTGCAACCCTAATTGTAATCAAATGATTGTTGTGGCAAATGAGCCGAGTTCATATCAGAAGTGCAAATCGAGATCCTGAGCTCCTGAAAGAGGACGTGTGGAACCTGTCACTCACCTGCTGTGTCCTGTCCCTCTGTCACAGGTTTGATTTTCTCCGTGGTGTCAGTGTGGAGCGTGCCACACACCCGCTGCTCAACAACGACGGCTTTTGCCTGCATCCTCCAGTGTTTCTTCTGTCAGCACGTCCAGCAGAGCTGCAACTCGTCCAGCGCCAGCCCGGACGCCAGCGAGGAGCCCGGCCCCACTGACATGGTGAAGATGACCAAGTCCAAGACCTTCCAGGCGTACCTGCCCAGCTGCCACCGCACCTACAGCTGCATCCACTGCCGGGCTCATCTGGCCAATCACGACGAGCTCATCTCCAAGGTACGAGTTCGCCGAGTCGCCCGGTTCGTCCTGTGGGGACTCTGCAGCGTGTCACATGACATCCGCTGTGTTCACATACATGACCTCCGCTGTGTTCACATACATGACGAAGGCTGCAGGCCGGTGTGTAGTTTGAGAAGAAGAAGAAAACATTGAAAACACTTAAATCGGGGCTGACGCACAATTGTCACAGATCTCACAACACACATCGCTTTACACACGCTAACGTTTCATCATAGCTCATGTGTCGTCTCGGCTCATGCTAACGTTTTGGTTCTGGTTCATGTTAATGTTTGGTTGATGCTAAAGTGTGGTCTTGTTCATGCTAACATGTATCACGCGTCATGCTAACGTTTGGTCTTGTTCATGTTAAAGTTTGGTTGATGCTAAAGTTTGGTCTTGTTCATGCTAACATGTATCACGCGTCATGCTAAAGTTTGGTCTCGGCTCATGCTAACATGTAGTCAGGCATCATGCTAACGTTCTGGTCCTGGTTCATGTTAAAGTTTGGTTGATGCTAAAGTTTGGTCTTGTTCATGCTAACATGTAGTCATGCGTCATGCTAACTTTTTGTCTCGGCTCATGCTAACATGTAGTCATGCGTCATGCTAACGTTCTGGCTCGGCTCACCAGAACCAGAACCATTGTTAAAGTATCGATTTAGTACCAGTATCGTAAAGATTTACAGATCAAAGGATACCAAGCTGTATTAGTGACTCATCTGACGTTATTTATTTATTTACATATTTATTTACTGAGATATGATTCAATGTTATTATCGCTCATCAGTGCAGCAGATATTCATGTCTGAGTTTATCAGAGTCCAGATGTTTTTATGAGTTTTTAATGATTCACGTCAGACACTGAATCATTCTCGGTCTCTGTTGATCTAAACCACATTGTTGGATCACATTGTGAGTCGTGCTGATAAAATGTGTCCTTGTAATATTTATAAACCAATAAATCATCTGAGCTAAACGGAGAGTTGTCTCTGGGTCGGGACTCGACAGTGACGGAGTGTCCTCTTCACCATCAGTCCAGTTTGACCTCGTGTCACTGGAGCTCCAGACCCGACACCAGCAGAGACACAGAGGCAGCTGGTGAACATCTGTCTGGTCCCAGTGTCTCACGGGTCTCATGGTTTTATCATCTGATTCTTTTCATCGTCTGAATATTTCAGATAATGAGGATGAGCCCAGGGTGTCGTCTTCACATCGTTTCCTTTGAAAAGAAAAGGGAATTGCTTTAAAATCAGATGAGAGGCTGAAAGATAAAAAGTATTTGTATTCAAAGGACACAATTACATTATTTTCATTATTAATATATTTACTAATAAGTGGTTTGATTAAATAGATTATTTTTACCAAAGATGATGGAATCAAACTATTTATTTTGAAGATTAGAAAAAGCAGCAAATCCTCACAAATAAGAAAAAGCAATTGTGAATCTTAAATGAATCAATAATCAAAGCCGTCAACTTATTATTATTTAATTCCATCGACAAAATGATGCAGATCTGAACCTTTTCTACTGTTTGTGTCCATTTTTTAAATTGAGTTAACAAGAGAAGTTTGGTCAGAACTTAATATTTGAGCTGAGGGTAAAAGCATCAGCTGTAAAATGAGGTGATAAATCAAATCTCTGTGGGGCTGTGAACCAATGTGACTCCTGATCTCAGTTTGTTATGAGATTCACAAAGAGTCTGAATCCAGAAGAGTTCGTCTCAAACCAAAGATTCAAGGAAAACAGACGACAAAAAACCTCGATGTCGAGACTTTTCAGACGAGACGTGTGCGACCGTTCAGAAAATGATTCTGTGTTTGTGCAAAGATTTTTTTAATTTATCGTGCAGAATCTTATTATATATGATATCATATTATGTTCTTGTGCTTCTTCAGATTTGATGGGAAATATTCAGTCAAAGCAAAAGGAAGCTGTCGTGGTCAGAGCTCCTACTTGTGATCATTTCATTAACTTGTTGATTATTACCTTTATTATTTATAAGTAAGTTTCTTAGCAGGATTACGAGGCTCTAAAACCCACATTTCAAACACCCAGAACAACATCAGCCATAATAACACAACGACAGATAAGTTTGTGTCTTCCATCTCCTGAACCCGTCCACTTCCTGTCTTCCATCATCGTCAGAGACAAAAACAAACAGAACTCATTTTACAGTCGCATCACATCCAGTCAGACGCTGAAGATAAGAAAGTGCAGCCAGGCCTGGACATTTATTTGAGAGCGACGAATCTGAATCTTAGTGAAAAACAGACAGAGAGCGAGCTGCTTTCTATGAATATGAATCATAACTGTGTCCACCTGCCAGAGGGGCTTCTGGGTAGTGAAGTCCAGCTGGATCATCAAAGAGGGAAGTTCCTAGGAGATCAGACGAAGCCGAGCGGCAGCGACTGAGGCGCCGACCTTTCGTGTTAAGATGGTGACAGCGTGCCCCCCCCCCCCCCCCATGTGTTTCACTTTATCACGAGCGAAGCTGATTATTAAAATGTGAAAGATGGTCGATCAGTCTGTGCTCTCACCATCTCCGTGTCCAAATCCATCTGCCTGCTGCCGCTCGGAGACGTGGAAGCTCACGGCTCGTTAGCGCTCGTTAGCAGGAAGTGAACAGCCGGTTCCTCTCTGCAGCATCAGAGGCCTCGATTGGTCAGGTCTGGTGACAACAAGGATCTCACAGGGTTCTAATGGTTTGACACCAGCGTGAATCACACTCTGCTCAGAGAAAGTGAGTTTCCCTCGTCTGTCTGCAGCTCACTGGAAACTCCCCTGAGTGAGAACTGGGACCAGTCGGGTTACAGAACATTGTTTACATGGATTGATTGACTTTTATTATTGTGTCACATGCACACATCACTGTTGTTTAACAAGATGAGAAAGAAACTGGAACCGGAGCTGCAGCATCAATATCAAAACTAAACAAATAAAAAACGAATAAACCATCCCGAGATTTTTTCGAAGGTTGCCATATTTAATAATAGTTATATTTCATGTAATATCGTTGTTCTCAAATCATCACAATAGAACAGAATGGAAGAAATTGGCTGAGAGCAGTTTTGGATTCTTTCTCAACGTCTCTAAATTCACACCAACACTATATCTTCAGTAGCTTCTCTCAGGAATCTGTGTTTCCTGTTCTTCTTCTTTTGATTCCCACGTTATTTACATCCATGTTCTCTGCAGCCGTCCTCGTCTTCCTCTTCGCTCTTGGCACATGCGTGTGTTTCCTGACACGTTGCCGTCACATGTAAACCTGGAATAGTGTGAAGCCACCGGCAGGAACATGTGTTGCGTCATTCACACGTTCGCACACACGTTAAAAGCAAAGATTTTTGTAAATCAATCTGCATTAGTAAAGTACAGATACATGAAAAATATACAAAAACTAAATAAAAGTACTGTTACTTCTCACAGAACGTCTTTACAGTTTAGGGACGTGTTTGAAAGCAAATGTCCTCTTGTGGTTTTGTGAAGAAAGTAGTTTGATTTAAAAAGACTTATATAAATTGAAACATCACAGGTGTATATCCTGATGTACGAGGATCAAACCCTTCACCTCCCGCGTGAGACTGGGATCATTATGAGCTCTGACGTGAGTAGTGAGGTGAGAGCTCCTGAGGTCAGCGAGGAGGAGGAGGAGGAGGAGGAGGAGGAGGAGGAGGAGGAGGAGGAGGAGGAGGAGGAGGAGGAGGAGGAGGAGGAGGAGGAGGAGGAGGAGACGATGAAGAGTTTGTTTGATTGGAGTCACAGCTCATTGTTTGCAGAAGCTCCTCAGACGTGAAGCCGGAGCAGGAGAATGCTGCAGAACCAGTAGCACATGGTGATTTATCCCAGTCACACAGGAGCCACGTCTCAGGGAGTTTCCCCCAGGACAGTGAGTGAGTGAGTGAGTCATAGAGAAAGTGCTTCATAAAAGTGAGTGTGAACTTTGAGTTTCTTCGACCTCTGACCCTCAGCGAGACGCAGAGAGTCTCCAGCTGTCCAGGGACGTCCCACTCTCTCTGTTGACTCGTGGTGTCCACGCTGTCGGTACCAGAAGGTGACACTTGAACAAATGACCCGGTTCCTCTAAACAATCCACTTTGATGGTAATTGGATTTCCTGCAGGGAGCTTCCACTGACAGCCGGTCCTGTTCCTGTCGGCCTCTCGTAGTAAACACGCTGCTGCTCCTCTGTTTCCACGATCCACTCGTCCTGCAGACGTCTCACATCCAACACTCCCAGATTGTTTCTAAGCCCAAGATGCTGCTGTGGAATTAATAATAAAAAAATATTATTAAAGGCGCTAAAACACCAGATTAGGAGCCAAGGTTCTGAATTATAAAGTCTCGAAACTTTCAGTAACTAGACGTTCAAGTGAGAAAAAGAGATTCAAGGTTTATAATCTGTTATGATGGAGCCTGACTTCACAGTTTAGAGCCCAAGTTTAATATGTAGTAAAAATAACTGAAAGCAAAAAAATATATTTAATACATTAAAAGAAACTTGACTTAAACTTGAACTTTCTAAAACGTAAAGTTCTTAAAATCTGTGAAATCTGAAAAGGGCCGGGAGACGTTTGTAGTGATCACAGATGAGATCAATGCAAATTCATTTTGTTTTCCAGAATAAATTTAACAATAATTATTCATATTTTTCCTTGTGTATAAAACACAACGGCATCAATTTGTTTGCTTTTTGAAACTTTAAAAAAAAGTCAGATTACTCTTCACATCCTGTTAAAGCTCCAGGATCATTGGATAATTAGTTTTGTCCAATGAGACAACAAAACCCAGAAGTGTTGAAATACTAATGATATATAATTTACAATGATATAAAGAAAAGCAGCAGATCCTCACAGTTATGATCCTGTAACTAGATATTATGAGTTTATGTTAAATAGTTTCTGTTATATGTTGATTCACGTTGAGTTTCTGCAGTGAAGAGCAGATTTTCTCCAGAGATCAATATCTGTGAATTGTCCCTATAAACATCTAGATCTATGTTTTCCCAGATGTATTAATAAGTTCTCGATGTCACTGCTCCTCAGCATCAACACGT